>NC_090862.1:13565000-13577500 GCF_024217435.2 Syngnathus scovelli | reverse complement strand
CGCCGAGCGGATCGGCTGTTTATAAGCACCGCGGAGGTGGTCGCGGCGCCTCATTCGACTTCAAGCGGCCGGCGAGCTCGCGCACCCGCCCGGCACATCCGGGAGGCCGTGTGCACGAGCCAAGTGGCCGAAAATAGTCCATGCCGAGCGGATCGGCTGTTTATAAGCACCGCGGAGGTGGTCGCGGCGCCTCATTCGACTTCCAGCGGCCAGCGAGCTCGCGCACCCGCCCGGCACATCCGGGAGGCCGTGCGCACGAGCCAAGTGGCCGAAAATAGCCCCCGCCGAGCGGATCGGCTGTTTATAAGCACCGCGGAGGTGGTCGCGGCGCCTCATTCGACTTCCAGCGGCCGGCGAGCTCGCGCACCCGCCCGGCACATCCGGGAGGCCGTGCGCACGAGCCAAGTGGCCGAAAATAGCCCCCGCCGAGCGGATCGGCTGTTTATAAGCACCGCGGAGGTGGTCGCGGCGCCTCATTCGACTTCCAGCGGCCGGCGAGCTCGCGCACCCGCCCGGCACATCCGGGAGGCCGTGCGCACGAGCCAAGTGGCCGAAAATAGCCCCCGCCGAGCGGATCGGCTGTTTATAAGCACCGCGGAGGTGGTCGCGGCGCCTCATTCGACTTCCAGCGGCCGGCGAGCTCGCGCACCCGCCCGGCACATCCGGGAGGCCGTGCGCACGAGCCAAGTGGCCGAAAATAGCCCCCGCCGAGCGGATCGGCTGTTTATAAGCACCCCGGAGGTGGTCGCGGCGCCTCATTCGACTTCCAGCGGCCGGCGAGCTCGCGCACCCGCCCGGCACATCCGGGAGGCCGTGCGCACGAGCCAAGTGGCCGAAAATAGCCCCCGCCGAGCGGATCGGCTGTTTATAAGCACCGCGGAGGTGGTCGCGGCGCCTCATTCGACTTCCAGCGGCCGGCGAGCTCGCGCACCCGCCCGGCACATCCGGGAGGCCGTGCGCACGAGCCAAGTGGCCGAAAATAGCCCCCGCCGAGCGGATCGGCTGTTTATAAGCACCGCGGAGGTGGTCGCGGCGCCTCATTCGACTTCCAGCGGCCGGCGAGCTCGCGCACCCGCCCGGCACATCCGGGAGGCCGTGCGCACGAGCCAAGTGGCCGAAAATAGCCCCCGCCGAGCGGATCGGCTGTTTATAAGCACCGCGGAGGTGGTCGCGGCGCCTCATTCGACTTCCAGCGGCCGGCGAGCTCGCGCACCCGCCCGGCACATCCGGGAGGCCGTGCGCACGAGACAAGTGGCCGAAAATAGCCCCCGCCGGGCGGATCGGCTGTTTATAAGCACCGCGGAGGTGGTCGCGGCGCCTCATTCGACTTCCAGCGGCCGGCGAGCTCGCGCACCCGCCCGGCACATCCGGGAGGCCGTGCGCACGAGCCAAGTGGCCGAAAATAGCCCCCGCCGAGCGGATCGGCTGTTTATAAGCACCGCGGAGGTGGTCGCGGCGCCTCATTCGACTTCCAGCGGCCGGCGAGCTCGCGCACCCGCCCGGCACATCCGGGAGGCCGTGCGCACGAGCCAAGTGGCCGAAAATAGCCCCCGCCGAGCGGATCGGCTGTTTATAAGCACCGCGGAGGTGGTCGCGGCGCCTCATTCGACTTCCAGCGGGCCGCGCACTCGCGCACGCCGCCCGGTTCAAATTTTCTAAGTGCAACGCACAATGAGATGCATGAGAAACGGCCTTGGTTATGTCAAACGCACCTCTTGCAATCAGGTGCCCCCGGCTTCCCAGTAACGGGTTCGTTTTAGCCGGGTTCGGAGATTCGTCCGTAATCTAACCACCCGAGTTAAATTAACTCCTCCGGAATCAATCTAATTTCTGTACGACGCCAATCCCTCTCAAGTCACCCGAAGCGCGTGCCGAGTAACTCAATTCGAGGCAGGACTTCGAAGTGACCGCATCGTATTGATGGCTCCCCGCTAATGTTTGAAGTTCTTATTCGTTACGGATATTTTTTAGATGTCTTTGTTAAGACCTCAGGGATTCGTTTGTATAGCGCACCCAAGCACTAGTTTTGCCGAAGTAAATGTTAATATGGGTCCGTTCCACTTGGTCGCTCATGCAGCGAGCCGACCAACTTTTTTATTCGAAAGAGAATCGAATTAATAAAAGTGTGACAATAATAGCATTTAAGAAGAAAATTAATGCACCCTATATGATTAATTCTAACTTCGTATACGTAGATCTAGCACTTGACTGTCGGAGTTCTTCACCCCACTTAATTGCTTCAAAAAAATAGCGACTTTCTTAAACCGAATAAAAATGTCGTGCTGTATTTAGATTTGCCCAATAATTAATTTGGAAGGCAAGTCTATTTTTTGATCGTGTCCTATTTAACTTTTGACGCGGCCCGACAAAAAGGGGAACTGGGCCGCGTCCGACGGACAATCGAAATACTTTTATCCTCCACCAACTTCACTGATTTATTTTAATCATCGTCGTTATGTTATTTAAAGGAAGTAAATTCTCAACCGAATTCACTTTCAACGAACTCAACTCTTCCGTTAAATATTTACGAAAGTTATTTAATTCTCTAACTTGCTCAGAGTTACTTTTTACACGGCCCGTCAAAAAAGGGGAACTGAGCCGCGCCCGACGGACAATTGAAATATTTTTATTCTCCTCCAACTCCACTGATCCATCTCAGCCGTCGTCGTTAATTTATTTAGAAGAAGTAAATTTCCAACAATTCACTTCTAACGAAATCCACTCCTCCTTTAAATATTTACGAAAGTTATTTAATTCTCTAACTGGCTCAGAGTTACTTTTTACACGGCCCGTCAGAAAAGGGGAACTGAGCCGCGCCCGACGAAAAGGGGAAGCGGGCCTGAGCCTTTCAAATAGTCAAACAACTTTTCGTTCTACACAAAACCAATAATCTGATTTAAACACTTCCTTTAATTTTATTCAGACGAAACAACTTTCGAACAGATCGAAATTCACTCGTGGCTCAAATAACTACGGAAGTTATTTAAGTCTCTAACTTGTTCGGAGTTCCTTTTTACGCGGCCCGTCAAAAAGGGGAAGCGGGCCTGAGCCTTCGGTTGCATATTTAGTACAAATCCGCGCACAACGAAGTAAGTAATATACAAAACACATTTATTAAAGAAACATGAAATAGAATTACAAATCTCAATTACTCCAGAAACTGAACAATTTCACTCACTGATACCCGTGTTAATAAAATCATTCAATCCCAGAACAATTCGATTGCAAAACACAGTTCATAAAAAAGGGAAGAGGTAAATACCAGTTGCGTGCTATTTTTGGTGGAAGCAAAGTCGAGTGATCAGTTCGATCTTGCTTCTAAAATCCAAATTAGAGAAACAGGCTGGCCACGAGGAAGCCGGCGGCCCGATGACTATTCCCCCCTCTCGCTAAAATACATAAAAACGGTCATCCTCACCAATTTCTCGTTTAAAGTTGTCCAGTCCAATTTTTAGGAGTAAATCCAAGTTAATTTCAGTCCAGTGATCCTGCGTCTCACACAAAAATCTTTGGGACTTTGGAAAAAATCTTGAAACTCCTCCGGGCCTCTTCACGTATCAGAGCTCTTTTGGGGGGAAAAGCCTTGAAGCTTCTCCAGCAGGACCTTTTATAGACCTCTCCGTCTCCCCCCTCCCCTTTCTTTTCTCCGGTACTTTCCCTATAGGGTAAGACTGCCCAGTTCCCACGCTTATAGCAGGGACTATTCCCACGCCTATGGACTGGCCAGTTTTTCCCCCGCCCATAGAGGGAACTGGACAGCCCCTCCCACGCTTTGTTTTCTGTGACCTTTAGCAGCTGTTTCCGCCCTGACCACGCAGTACTTTCCACCAAATGCACAGCTAGTGGTAAAACCTTTCACTTCCCCTTTTCACCTTTGACCTACTTTCTGTTACATGAATTGTGTCACGCCACTATTCCCATAGTGACGGGTTTCTTGATCAAATTGACAAATAATATTGCTTAAAGCGGTTACAGAATACATTTTTAGCCAAGCAAAGAAATAAAAATAAAAATCACATTTGTGCTTCTCCAAACAATTTATGTCACGCCACTGAGAAGCCACTATTCTCAGTGACGGGTCTCTTGATCAAATTGACAAATAATATTGCTTAAAGCGGTTACAGAATACATTTTTAGCCAAGCAAAGAAATAAAAATAAAAATCACATTTGTGCTTCCATGCGTGACTCACACTCTGACACCGTGTTCCTTTTTTATATCCATTTTAACCGGTTTAGCTTATTCTGGCCCCTCCTTTGGTCTCATGTTTTGGTCTGGCGCCATCTTTTGGACAAATTTGGAATTTTAGCTCTGTCAATTTATCCCTGTGAACAATCCATATTCTACCATTTGGACCATCTCTACCCCCATGTTACACGACACCCTCCCCTTGGATTGAAAACAGGTATAAATTATCCCTGATCCCCAAGAGTTACACAGCCATGTCGTCGTCCTCGTCTGAGATATTCACAACCTCAGCGGTCGTTGAAGTAGGGCAGGCCGCTGCCATGTCTCCCTGTCGGGCGATCTCTGCGAGGGCGTTGATCAGGCGCGACAACCGACTAGCAGCGTTGTCGTCGTCAGCGTGGTTCTCCACGGCGAGGGCTCTCAGCTCCGGTGTTGAACGCCCCGTGGCCACACTCTCGACATCTGCCTCCTCATTTTCAGCCTCGCTCCCGCGTCCTCCGTCTCGAGCCTCATCGTCGTCCTCAGACTCAGAAGGAGCTGCATCCACTTCCAGCGGGCTTATCAGCCGTACGGGGCTGGTGGGCGAGTCGAGGGGAGGACCATCATTGTAGCCAGGCCCTCCATACGTACGGCTGCCGTCTGGATCCCGACGCCCCATGCAACCCTCGCATGGCTCTCTGCACCGGACGTAAGACCCATCCAGGGTCCAATGTCCAACACACCGTCCTCCTCCCCGACGCGCAGGCCGGACAAGCCCCACAGGGGCCTCGCTGGGCATCCCCATAGGTCGGTGTAATCCATATCCTGCGTCTGGGTGCGTGTAAAAGTCAGCCGGGACAAAGCGATGAGGAGCGCTCACTGTTAGACAGCGCCCACATTGCCAATGTGAAGTGACGCATCGGGTGCCGTTCTGTTGACGCCAGGTCATGTGAATCAAAGGCCAGATAGTGCCGTGGGTTACTCCTGCTCCATGCATGAGAACCGTACGTGCCATCAGGGGCCCTGTAGTTGTCTCGAGCAGAGTCGCGGTGGTCATCAAATCCGCACATCCTTCCCATCCGAGATGGTCCAAGCTGGACTGCTCTCCCTCTTTTACATACAGACCGTCAGGGACCAGCCAAGCCAAACTAAAGCCGGCCTGATAACAACAGTTTCCCACATAAGATCTCCCGATCACCCAGGCCAATTTCATGTGGCTCATCCCGCATAGGATGCATTTAGGTGCATCCGTTATACGGTGTACAGTCTGTAACACATGGAAGCACAAATTTTAACATTTTTCATGTTACACATTAAACAATCACCCCTCTGCCAGCCCCTCGGTATACAATAGAGGGGCTTCTCGGCTGCTGCCCTCCCGCCTCTCGGGGCGGGAGGGGAAAAAAAACAGAGTACGTAAAAAACCAGGTTATCATTGCCAACTGGTCCACCACTTCGGTCCAAAGTAACACAGACAATGACCCCCATACTATGCACCAGAGTACGAGTTTGGCCGTACGCCATCTCCACGCGACAGAGGTGCGGGCATGCTGGTCAAGTCCGGCTACCATCTTTATAACATACATGGCCATTCCTATCACTAATATTGCTTCTAATATGACAACCCCGAACACAACATAGTAAACAAAAATTGACACCACTTCCAAAACACTCCACAAAATAAGCAATACAATTTCGGCAATACCTCTGGGTGTATCAGGGTCAACATACATTCGGCCATGCATGTAAACTACAAAAAGACCCAAACCCATCGTGTGTCTTGTGTATAAAAATCTCAAAATCAAAACCTTGAATATTGATATGACCAAAATTACGGGGCGAGTGAGTTGTTGCAAATCCCAAGACCCAGAACAGCAGTAGGCTGTCCAGATACTGAATAAAACCCAATATTGAACTTCGTTACTCACTCTCATCGCTCCTGGCCTCCCTCTTGGATTCAAAAACCCGCTTGAGCTGTTTGTTGCCATAACTAGTTCTTCTTCTTTTCTTTTTTCTCTTCTGTCTCTTGAAGTTCCAGTCTCTGAGCTGTCAGGCTCAAATGCCCAACGGCCGCCCGACTTCTCCTTTTAGTAAGACGTTCCGACCACCCCTCTTGTGGGCCGTCATTTGCATAACTAGAGACGCCTTCTCTCTCGCGGGGGTCAAACAAAAGCCTCTTAATACTTCCTTTTATGGCAATGCACAGAGTTGTTGCTATTCCTATCAACGCAAACCCTACTAGCTCCCACGCCCAGATTGGCCCCAGTACCACCTCCAATGCACCGCTGATCACATCACCAAAGGCCTCAACCGCGGCACTTGTTGCTGACTGCAGCGCCGCCCCTATCTTCTCATACCAAGTGCAATCATGAATATTGTCTCCATGACCACATTTTATCCAATGCTCTGACGGGGAGAAACATGTTCCATTAATAATACATTGTCATCATACTTCTATATACACATGTATACATACACAATTACATGCCTATTCATTTACATATACACGTATGTACACATTCTTCTTTTTTTTTTTTTTCAGTCATTCTCCCCCTGGAAATCTGGCTGGCTCCACAGCCTAGTCAATTCTTCTACTGCGGCCCGACCCCTCTTTTTCTTTTGAGGTTCTGTTTTTGTGGACCACACTGCATAATAGGAGGCCGTTCGAGCCAACGTTCCCAGCGGCCTATCGGATGCAGACGGACCTGGTTCCTCGGGCCTGGTGTCTACCGCATCATTCGACATGTTGTTCTCTTGGCTACCGGCTTGTTTCCTGGTTTCGGAGGCTTTGCGCTTCATTTCTGCCAGCACTGGACATGTCTTAAGGGTGCGGTGACGCTCCGGACCCCATCTGGTGTTTCCTTTTCCATCACATCCCGGCGTGGGACACACCTCGAGGCTCCCCACATACACCGGGCAAGCTCTAAATGAGCGGTGGTGTGTTGCCCCTGGTCGGGCGCTACCGCTCCCGTCGCAGCCAGGAGTAGGGCAATTTGCCGGATACAACTTCGTCCAATCAAAAGGGGTCCAGTCTTGTAACATCCTCCTGGGTTGGTCACTTACGCCACCGCCCTCCGCTTTTGGACATGATAAGTTTCCCTCCTGGACTTTTGCTTCTGGCAGGAGTGAAGTGGGTTGACTTTCCACTCGGACTTCTGGTTCTGGCGGGAGAAAAGTTGTTTGAATTTCCACTTGGGCTCCTGCTTCTGGCGGGAGAGAAGTGGTTGAATTTTCCTCCGTCACCACCGATTGGAACATGCTTCCTCCAGCTGGACATCCCTGTGCCAACTCCTGGCTGGGACCTTTATCCCATTCTCTTGCTTCCGACCGGTCAAGGTCATCTGCCTCCTTGGCCTTTTCTTGAGGTTCTATCTCCGCTACTGTGCCGTGCTCCTTTCTCGTTTGTATTTGTTCCCTAAAAATATCCCGTATCTGGGACCCGGTGTTTCTTATGGCTACAAATTGGCTAAGCCTTTTGGCCTCCAATTTGATTCCCAGTGAATATATTCCTTCGTAAGGAATGATGGCCATTTTCACTGTAATCCCTACCAGTGCTGCTTCACCCTTATTCACTATAAGGACTGATCCGACTTTATTCCCAGGGGCAAAACAGTATATTCCCTTTTTGGTCACATACTGAAAGTCTTTGTTACTTGTGTCCAAAACACTTCGATAGCAGTACATGTTGCTCACGGTCGGGCTTGTTTCCGCAGGGGCTGCCTCCACTTTGACCAATGGTGCGTCCTTGCACGCCAACAACTGGGCTATAGACCGAGCCCAGGTCATGGGCCTCCAAGGTCCCTCAAGCAGGTCCCCAAGGACTGCGGTTCCTCCTGCGGAAAGAACCGACTCACGAGCAAACAAGGCTATTTCGTCGGCCTTTTCTGTATAACTGTCGGGGGCAGGCCGGCCGACTGGCCTTGGCCAAGGCCAACAATGGCCCAAGGCCAGATAAAGGTTCTTCATGGCCTGATTATTATCATATGCCGGCCAAGACGCTCCTCCCAACACTGGATAGAGGGTCGCCAGGGGGGTCATTGCCCTGGTGATTTGCCATCCCTCTGCTTCTCCGACTTTCAATAATTTTCCTCTTGCCATGCGATCTAAACACATGAGGCAATATTTCAGCTCATCGCCGTCCCAAACACACGTGCACGAGCTAATTTGTCGAGCCCGTACATCCGTAGTTGGTCCGATCTCCCACTGTGAAAAGAACACCATTCGTGCCAAGATGGTAATTCGACACTGGTGGCATACCATGGCATCTAATACTTTGACTGGAAGCTTGTCCTCATTTCTCTGGGCAAATTCCAGCTCTCTTACTTCGGTGGTCAGTACAGGTGGCATCATGAAGCCTACTCCCGACCACATAGCAGGCAACAGGTTGGGTGTCAAACAAATGACACAAGCTTCGTTGACCCATGTCCAGTGAAAATGTTCTGGTCCACCGGGTGTGCAACCCCGCTTGGCCAATCTCACCAGATTTAGGGCCCTTCCGGTCTGGATCCCATTTGGTGTTCTTCTTACGATGACCGCACCTTTGTGTGCGGCCATGCGCACGAAGGCTGGGATTGTTCCGTGGTCCGTTGCCATATGTTATTTAAATTACTTCTTGGCTTGACTCGGGTCAGCCGATAACGGCTTCAGCTGTTCAACTCCTTGGATACCTTTCTTCTTTAGTCGTACTGTGTTTCTATCCAAAACTTCACTAACTATGTCCGAGCAGTCGTACTTGGCCTTCACTGCCGTGTTGCTGTTCAGGTCCCTCGACTTGATCCACACCTTCTGTCCAACGCTGATCCGACACTTCTCTTTATTCTGGGACAGCCGTCTTGGGTTCTGCCCACTTCTTGTGACACAAAGAGTCGTTGGTTCAGTTCTTCGGGCGGGGAGGGCCGGCTGCTTCTGCTCCTCCCGTTTAGGTCTGCAACCAAATCAAGCAATTTAGTACTCCACTCTTTTGGGATTCCTAGCCACATGCACCCATCTTCTAGTGTCTTGATCACACTGTTTGCATTGGCTTTTCTCACTGCTTTCAGCCCGACGTGTCCTGACATCGAGTCAACCAGCACGACAAGGTATTTCCCACCCTTTGCGCCACTTATTCCCATGGGGCCAGCTACGTCCATACAAACCGAGCCCCACGGCACAGTACTCCTAATCTTCACTCCATCCGTGCGTCGTCCTCTTCGCCCTGCGTTGTTTTTGTTGCACGGATTACAATCCCGCAGGACCGCACGAATCGTCCGGTCAGGGACCCAGAGTTCCAGCATCTCTAACTTTTTTCGCGTAGGCAGTGGACCCGCGTGGCCTAGTGCTTCATGCACTGCCGACACGACTTGCCTCACGCTCTCATCTGGGACCACTTTTCCGCGAGGGGTCTTGTCCCATTTTTCTGCTCCTACAACTTTTATTCTTCTTTTCTGGACGTATCAATCAACTTCGTTATTACCTCTCCAATAAGCTCCTTCTTTCACATGAGATTTCTGGTGAACCACATCCAGACTCAAATTTAGCCGTAACTCGGCTATTTTTTTCCACACTTCATAGTGGGCCACTAGTTTTCCTTTCGCGCCCTCAAAGCCATTCTCTTCCCAAATGGCTAGATCGAACTTGAGAGCTTGCTCACAATAATGACTATCAGTTATAAGTCTTACGCGTCCAGCGTGATTTTTTTTTTTTTTTCTAACAGTCCTTCCAACACTGCCGTGGCCTCTCCTGTTTGCGCGCTGCCGGGTGTCTTTCCTTTGCGGCGGCAACGCTCCACTCCATTTTGCTTCAGAACAAAACCCCAGTGGGCATTCTGCTCTCCTTCCTTTTTTGACCCATCGGTGTAAAGAGTCCATTCATAGGGCTTCTCTTCATCCGCGTTGAGAGGCATCCTGCCTCTATCGACGGGTTTGATCCCACTATGTACTCAGTCCATTTCTGAGGCCACTTCTCTAAGCCTCCTCCATACAATATTACACATGCTGGTTCTTCATGTCGTCTTGGAGAGTCTGGATTAGACCCCTCCTTTCCGGTTCCATTCATAGGATTTCCAGGTTCGGGATCCAATCTCCTTCCACCGCTAGCCATCCTTTCAATGAGTAGCAGTTTCTCTAGTTGTAGGGTCGAGCTGTCTCCTTTCGAAGCCTTTCCGTGCGCATTCGGAACAGGGTCGATTCAGCTCTTAGTTACTCAGCGGCGCCCTTTGCGTCGCCTCTACTCAGAACACCAATATGAGAACTTTTGCCTCGCTTATTGATGCTCTCAACGGTGGGATGCACTTCTTTTTCTTTTTCTTTTTTCCCCACCAGGTTTTCTACTGACAGGAAATTCTAACAAGGGTACATTCAATTGCAAATTCTAATTCAAACGTTATTGTAGCGAACAGGAAATGACGACTAATCATCAGCCCGAAGCCACTCAGCCTTTCAATTCTTGGGAACCTGTAAGTCACAGAAGGTCTCCAACAGTTAAAAATCATGTACCATACAAGCCTTAAAAAAATTATCTTGGCTGTTTTTCTTCTGCCTGGAGAGTAAGTATAGTTACTACTCCTGGTCAGCCTTTACTGTAGTCTTCAACAGCAGGAAAAAAAAAAAAAAAAGAGAAAAGGGCGGAAAGAAGAAAAATCCTTTTGTGAGTTCAGCGGACAAAAATCTGTAATCCTCTGATGCGTCCGGGAACAAAAATCCTTGTAATCCACACAGGTGTCCAAAAACAAAAAAAATTTGTAATCGACACAAGTGTCCGGGAACAAAAATGTTGTAATCCACACAGGTGTCCGGGAACAAAAAAATTTGTGGTCCACACAGGTGTCCAGGAACAAAAAAATTTGTAATCGACACAAGTGTCCGGGAACAAAAATGTTGTAATCCACACAGGTGTCCAAAAACAAAAAAAATTTGTGGTCCACACAGGTGTCCAGGAACAAAAAAATTTGTAATCGACACAAGTGTCCGGGAACAAAAATGTTGTAATCCACACAGGTGTCCAAAAACAAAAAAATTTGGAATCGACACAAGTGTCCGGGAACAAAAATGTTGTAATCCACACAGGTGTCCAAAAACAAAAAAATTTGTAATCGACACAAGTGTCCGGGAACAAAAAAATTTGTGGTCTGTCCTGACATTTATTTGTATCAGTGAGCGGAATTAAGACAGTTTCTGGGAAGAAAAAACTGAAAAACTCCACACAGGTTCGTTTTGGAGCTGTGATCAAACAAAAAAATAAATGTTCTTCTATTGTCTTATCTTTATTTTTTTTCCTAAACTTTTAATCACAACCCCCCTCCTACTCGTTGGGCGCCAAAATGTCAAACGCACCTCTTGCAATCAGGTGCCCCCGGCTTCCCAGTAACGGGTTCGTTTTAGCCGGGTTCGGAGATTCGTCCGTAATCTAACCACCCGAGTTAAATTAACTCCTCCGGAATCAATCTAATTTCTGTACGACGCCAATCCCTCTCAAGTCACCCGAAGCGCGTGCCGAGTAACTCAATTCGAGGCAGGACTTCGAAGTGACCGCATCGTATTGATGGCTCCCCGCTAATGTTTGAAGTTCTTATTCGTTACGGATATTTTTTAGATGTCTTTGTTAAGACCTCAGGGATTCGTTTGTATAGCGCACCCAAGCACTAGTTTTGCCGAAGTAAATGTTAATATGGGTCCGTTCCACTTGGTCGCTCATGCAGCGAGCCGACCAACTTTTTTATTCGAAAGAGAATCGAATTAATAAAAGTGTGACAATAATAGCATTTAAGAAGAAAATTAATGCACCCTATATGATTAATTCTAACTTCGTATACGTAGATCTAGCACTTGACTGTCGGAGTTCTTCACCCCACTTAATTGCTTCAAAAAAATAGCGACTTTCTTAAACCGAATAAAAATGTCGTGCTGTATTTAGATTTGCCCAATAATTAATTTGGAAGGCAAGTCTATTTTTTGATCGTGTCCTATTTAACTTTTGACGCGGCCCGACAAAAAGGGGAACTGGGCCGCGTCCGACGGACAATCGAAATACTTTTATCCTCCACCAACTTCACTGATTTATTTTAATCATCGTCGTTATGTTATTTAAAGGAAGTAAATTCTCAACCGAATTCACTTTCAACGAACTCAACTCTTCCGTTAAATATTTACGAAAGTTATTTAATTCTCTAACTTGCTCAGAGTTACTTTTTACACGGCCCGTCAAAAAAGGGGAACTGAGCCGCGCCCGACGGACAATTGAAATATTTTTATTCTCCTCCAACTCCACTGATCCATCTCAGCCGTCGTCGTTAATTTATTTAGAAGAAGTAAATTTCCAACAATTCACTTCTAACGAAATCCACTCCTCCTTTAAATA
>NC_090862.1:13540000-13555000 GCF_024217435.2 Syngnathus scovelli | reverse complement strand
CAGCGGCCGGCGAGCTCGCGCACCCGCCCGGCACATCCGGGAGGCCGTGCGCACGAGCCAAATGGCCGAAAATAGCCCCCGCCGAGCGGATCGGCCGTTTATAAGCACCGCGGAGGTGGTCGCGGCGCCTCATTCGACTTCAAGCGGCCGGCGAGCTCGCGCACCCGCCCGGCACATCCGGGAGGCCGTGTGCACGAGCCAAGTGGCCGAAAATAGTCCATGCCGAGCGGATCGGCTGTTTATAAGCACCGCGGAGGTGGTCGCGGCGCCTCATTCGACTTCCAGCGGCCAGCGAGCTCGCGCACCCGCCCGGCACATCCGGGAGGCCGTGCGCACGAGCCAAGTGGCCGAAAATAGCCCCCGCCGAGCGGATCGGCTGTTTATAAGCACCGCGGAGGTGGTCGCGGCGCCTCATTCGACTTCAAGCGGCCGGCGAGCTCGCGCACCCGCCCGGCACATCCGGGAGGCCGTGCGCACGAGCCAAGTGGCCGAAAATAGCCCCCGCCGAGCGGATCGGCTGTTTATAAGCACCGCGGAGGTGGTCGCGGCGCCTCATTCGACTTCCAGCGGCCGGCGAGCCCGCGCACCCGCCTGGCACATCCGGGAGGCCGTGCGCACGAGCCAAGTGGCCGAAAATAGCCCCCGCCGAGCGGATCGGCTGTTTATAAGCACCGCGGGGGTGGTCGCGTCGCCTCATTCGACTTCCAGCGGCCGGCGAGCTCGCGCACCCGCCCGGCACATCCGGGAGGCCGTGCGCACGAGCCAAGTGGCCGAAAATAGCCCCCGCCGAGCGGATCGGCTGTTTATAAGCACCGCGGAGGTGGTCGCGGCGCCTCATTCGACTTCTAGCGGCCGGCGAGCTCGCGCACCCGCCCGGCACATCCGGGAGGCCGTGCGCACGAGCCAAGTGGCCGAAAATAGCCCCCGCCGAGCGGATCGGCTGTTTATAAGCACCGCGGAGGTGGTCGCGGCGCCTCATTCGACTTCCAGCGGCCGGCGAGCTCGCGCACCCGCCCGGCACATCCGGGAGGCCGTGCGCACGAGCCAAGTGGCCGAAAATAGCCCCCGCCGAGCGGATCGGCTGTTTATAAGCACCGCGGAGGTGGTCGCGGCGCCTCATTCGACTTCCAGCGGCCGGCGAGCTCGCGCACCCGCCCGGCACATCCGGGAGGCCGTGCGCACGAGCCAAGTGGCCGAAAATAGCCCCCGCCGAGCGGATCGGCTGTTTATAAGCACCGCAGAGGTGGTCGCGGCGCCTCATTCGACTTCCGGCGGGCGGCGAGCTCGCGCACCCGCCCGGCACATCCGGGAGGCCGTGCGCACGAGCCAAGTGGCCGAAAATAGCCCCCGCCGAGCGGATCGGCTGTTTATAAGCACCGCGGAGGTGGTCGCGGCGCCTCATTCGACTTCAAGCAGCCGGCGAGCTCGCGCACCCGCCCGGCACATCCGGGAGGCCGTGCGCACGAGCCAAGTGGCCGAAAATAGCCCCCGCCGAGTGGATCGGCAGTTTATAAGCACCGCGGAGGTGGTCGCGGCGCCTCATTCGACTTCCAGCGGCCGGCGAGCTCGCGCACCCGCCCGGCACATCCGGGAGGCCGTGCGCACGAGCCAAGTGGCCGAAAATAGCCCCCGCCGAGCGGATCGGCTGTTTATAAGCACCGCGGAGGTGGTCGCGGCGCCTCATTCGACTTCCAGCGGCCGGCGAGCTCGCGCACCCGCCCGGCACATCCGGGAGGCCGTGCGCACGAGCCAAGTGGCCGAAAATAGCCCCCGCCGAGCGGATCGGCTGTTTATAAGCACCGCGGAGGTGGTCGCGGCGCCTCATTCGACTTCCAGCGGCCGGCGAGCCCGCGCACCCGCCCGGCACATCCGGGAGGCCGTGCGCACGAGCCAAGTGGCCGAAAATAGCCCCCGCCGAGCGGATCGGCTGTTTATAAGCACCGCGGAGGTGGTCGCGGCGCCTCATTCGACTTCCAGCGGCCGGCGAGCTCGCGCACCCGCCCGGCACATCCGGGAGGCCGTGCGCACGAGCCAAGTGGCCGAAAATAGCCCCCGCCGAGCGGATCGGCTGTTTATAAGCACCGCGGAGGTGGTCGCGGCGCCTCATTCGACTTCCAGCGGCCGGCGAGCTCGCGCACCCGCCCGGCACATCCGGGAGGCCGTGCGCACGAGCCAAGTGGCCGAAAATAGCCCCCGCCGAGCGGATCGGCTGTTTATAAGCACCGCGGAGGTGGTCGCGGCGCCTCATTCGACTTCCAGCGGCCGGCGAGCTCGCGCACCCGCCCGGCACATCCGGGAGGCCGTGCGCACGAGACAAGTGGCCGAAAATAGCCCCCGCCGGGCGGATCGGCTGTTTATAAGCACCGCGGAGGTGGTCGCGGCGCCTCATTCGACTTCCAGCGGCCGGCGAGCTCGCGCACCCGCCCGGCACATCCGGGAGGCCGTGCGCACGAGCCAAGTGGCCGAAAATAGCCCCCGCCGAGCGGATCGGCTGTTTATAAGCACCGCGGAGGTGGTCGCGGCGCCTCATTCGACTTCCAGCGGCCGGCGAGCTCGCGCACCCGCCCGGCACATCCGGGAGGCCGTGCGCACGAGCCAAGTGGCCGAAAATAGCCCCCGCCGAGCGGATCGGCTGTTTATAAGCACCGCGGAGGTGGTCGCGGCGCCTCATTCGACTTCCAGCGGCCGGCGAGCTCGCGCACCCGCCCGGCACATCCGGGAGGCCGTGCGCACGAGCCAAGTGGCCGAAAATAGCCCCCGCCGAGCGGATCGGCTGTTTATAAGCACCGCGGAGGTGGTCGCGGCGCCTCATTCGACTTCCAGCGGCCGGCGAGCTCGCGCACCCGCCCGGCACATCCGGGAGGCCGTGCGCACGAGCCAAGTGGCCGAAAATAGCCCCGCCGAGCGGATCGGCTGTTTATAAGCACCGCGGAGGTGGTCGCGGCGCCTCATTCGACTTCCAGCGGCCGGCGAGCCCGCGCACCCGCCCGGCACATCCGGGAGGCCGTGCGCACGAGCCAAGTGGCCGAAAATAGCCCCCGCCGAGCGGATCGGCTGTTTATAAGCACCGCGGAGGTGGTCGCGGCGCCTCATTCGACTTCCAGCGGCCGGCGAGCTCGCGCACCCGCCCGGCACATCCGGGAGGCCGTGCGCACGAGCCAAATGGCCGAAAATAGCCCCCACCGAGCGGATCGGCTGTTTATAAGCACCGCGGAGGTGGTCGCGGCGCCTCATTCGACTTCAAGCGGCCGGCGAGCTCGCGCACCCGCCCGGCACATCCGGGAGGCCGTGTGCACGAGCCAAGTGGCCGAAAATAGTCCATGCCGAGCGGATCGGCTGTTTATAAGCACCGCGGAGGTGGTCGCGGCGCCTCATTCGACTTCCAGCGGCCAGCGAGCTCGCGCACCCGCCCGGCACATCCGGGAGGCCGTGCGCACGAGCCAAGTGGCCGAAAATAGCCCCCGCCGAGCGGATCGGCTGTTTATAAGCACCGCGGAGGTGGTCGCGGCGCCTCATTCGACTTCAAGCGGCCGGCGAGCTCGCGCACCCGCCCGGCACATCCGGGAGGCCGTGCGCACGAGCCAAGTGGCCGAAAATAGCCCCCGCCGAGCGGATCGGCTGTTTATAAGCACCGCGGAGGTGGTCGCGGCGCCTCATTCGACTTCCAGCAGCCGGCGAGCCCGCGCACCCGCCTGGCACATCCGGGAGGCCATGCGCACGAGCCAAGTGGCCGAAAATAGCCCCCGCCGAGCGGATCGGCTGTTTATAAGCACCGCGGGGGTGGTCGCGGCGCCTCATTCGACTTCCAGCGGCCGGCGAGCTCGCGCACCCGCCCGGCACATCCGGGAGGCCGTGCGCACGAGCCAAGTGGCCGAAAATAGCCCCCGCCGAGCGGATCGGCTGTTTATAAGCACCGCGGAGGTGGTCGCGGCGCCTCATTCGACTTCCAGCGGCCGGCGAGCCTGCGCACCCGCCCGGCACATCCGGGAGGCCGTGCGCACGAGCCAAGTGGCCGAAAATAGCCCCCGCCGAGCGGATCGGCTGTTTATAAGCACCGCGGAGGTGGCCGCGGCGCCTCATTCGACTTCCAGCGGCCGGCGAGCTCGCGCACCCGCCCGGCACATCCGGGAGGCCGTGCGCACGAGCCAAGTGGCCGAAAATAGCCCCCGCCGAGCGGATCGGCTGTTTATAAGCACCGCGGAGGTGGTCGCGGCGCCTCATTCGACTTCCAGCGGCCGACGAGCTCGCGCACCCGCCCGGCATATCCGGGAGGCCGTGCGCACGAGCCAAGTGGACGAAAATAGCCCCCGCCGAGCGGATCGGCGGTTTGTAAGCACCGCGGAGGTGGTCGCGGCGCCTCATTCGACTTCCAGCGGCCGGCGAGCTCGCGCACCCGCCCGGCACATCCGGGAGGCCGTGCGCACGAGCCAAGTGGCCGAAAATAGCCCCCGCCGAGCGGATCGGCTGTTTATAAGCACCGCGGAGGTGGTCGCGGCGCCTCATTCGACTTCCAGCGGCCGGCGAGCTCGCGCACCCGCCCGGCACATCCGGGAGGCCGTGCGCACGAGCCAAGTGGCCGAAAATAGCCCCCGCCGAGCGGATCGGCTGTTTATAAGCACCGCAGAGGTGGTCGCGGCGCCTCATTCGACTTCCGGCGGGCGGCGAGCTCGCGCACCCGCCCGGCACATCCGGGAGGCCGTGCGCACGAGCCAAGTGGCCGAAAATAGCCCCCGCCGAGCGGATCGGCTGTTTATAAGCACCGCGGAGGTGGTCGCGGCGCCTCATTCGACTTCAAGCGGCCGGCGAGCTCGCGCACCCGCCCGGCACATCCGGGAGGCCGTGCGCACGAGCCAAGTGGCCGAAAATAGCCCCCGCCGAGTGGATCGGCAGTTTATAAGCACCGCGGAGGTGGTCGCGGCGCCTCATTCGACTTCCAGCGGCCGGCGAGCTCGCGCACCCGCCCGGCACATCCGGGAGGCCGTGCGCACGAGCCAAGTGGCCGAAAATAGCCCCCGCCGAGCGGATCGGCTGTTTATAAGCACCGCGGAGGTGGTCGCGGCGCCTCATTCGACTTCCAGCGGCCGGCGAGCTCGCGCACCCGCCCGGCACATCCGGGAGGCCGTGCGCACGAGCCAAGTGGCCGAAAATAGCCCCCGCCGAGCGGATCGGCTGTTTATAAGCACCGCGGAGGTGGTCGCGGCGCCTCATTCGACTTCCAGCGGCCAGCGAGCTCGCGCACCCGCCCGGCACATCCGGGAGGCCGTGCGCACGAGCCAAGTGGCCGAAAATAGCCCCCGCCGAGCGGATCGGCTGTTTATAAGCACCGCGGAGGTGGTCGCGGCGCCTCATTCGACTTCCAGCGGCCGGCGAGCTCGCGCACCCGCCCGGCACATCCGGGAGGCCGTGCGCACGAGCCAAGTGGCCGAAAATAGCCCCCGCCGAGCGGATCGGCTGTTTATAAGCACCGCGGAGGTGGTCGCGGCGCCTCATTCGACTTCCAGCGGCCGGCGAGCTCGCGCACCCGCCCGGCACATCCGGGAGGCCGTGCGCACGAGCCAAGTGGCCGAAAATAGCCCCCGCCGAGCGGATCGGCTGTTTATAAGCACCGCGGAGGTGGTCGCGGCGCCTCATTCGACTTCCAGCGGCCGGCGAGCTCGCGCACCCGCCCGGCACATCCGGGAGGCCGTGCGCACGAGCCAAGTGGCCGAAAATAGCCCCCGCCGAGCGGATCGGCTGTTTATAAGCACCGCGGAGGTGGTCGCGGCGCCTCATTCGACTTCCAGCGGCCGGCGAGCTCGCGCACCCGCCCGGCACATCCGGGAGGCCGTGCGCACGAGCCAAGTGGCCGAAAATAGCCCCGCCGAGCGGATCGGCTGTTTATAAGCACCGCGGAGGTGGTCGCGGCGCCTCATTCGACTTCCAGCGGCCGGCGAGCCCGCGCACCCGCCCGGCACATCCGGGAGGCCGTGCGCACGAGCCAAGTGGCCGAAAATAGCCCCCGCCGAGCGGATCGGCTGTTTATAAGCACCGCGGAGGTGGTCGCGGCGCCTCATTCGACTTCCAGCGGCCGGCGAGCTCGCGCACCCGCCCGGCACATCCGGGAGGCCGTGCGCACGAGCCAAATGGCCGAAAATAGCCCCCGCCGAGCGGATCGGCTGTTTATAAGCACCGCGGAGGTGGTCGCGGCGCCTCATTCGACTTCCAGCGGCCGGCGAGCTCGCGCACCCGCCCGGCACATCCGGGAGGCCGTGCGCACGAGCCAAGTGGCCGAAAATAGCCCCCGCCGAGCGGATCGGCTGTTTATAAGCACCGCGGAGGTGGTCGCGGCGCCTCATTCGACTTCCAGCGGCCGGCGAGCCCGCGCACCCGCCCGGCACATCCGGGAGGCCGTGCGCACGAGCCAAGTGGCCGAAAATAGCCCCCGCCGAGCGGATCGGCTGTTTATAAGCACCGCGGAGGTGGCCGCGGCGCCTCATTCGACTTCCAGCGGCCGGCGAGCTCGCGCACCCGCCCGGCACATCCGGGAGGCCGTGCGCACGAGCCAAGTGGCCGAAAATAGCCCCCGCCGAGCGGATCGGCTGTTTATAAGCACCGCGGAGGTGGTCGCGGCGCCTCATTCGACTTCCAGCGGCCGGCGAGCTCGCGCACCCGCCCGGCACATCCGGGAGGCCGTGCGCACGAGCCAAGTGGGCGAAAATAGCCCCCGCCGAGCGGATCGGCTGTTTGTAAGCACCGCGGAGGTGGTCGCGGCGCCTCATTCGACTTCCAGCGGCCGGCGAGCTCGCGCACCCGCCCGGCACATCCGGGAGGCCGTGCGCACGAGCCAAGTGGCCGAAAATAGCCCCCGCCGAGCGGATCGGCTGTTTATAAGCACCGCGGAGGTGGTCGCGGCGCCTCATTCGACTTCCAGCGGCCGGCGAGCTCGCGCACCCGCCCGGCACATCCGGGAGGCCGTGCGCACGAGCCAAGTGGCCGAAAATAGCCCCCGCCGAGCGGATCGGCTGTTTATAAGCACCGCGGAGGTGGTCGCGGCGCCTCATTCGACTTCCAGCGGCCGGCGAGCTCGCGCACCCGCCCGGCACATCCGGGAGGCCGTGCGCACGAGCCAAGTGGCCGAAAATAGCCCCCGCCGAGCGGATCGGCTGTTTATAAGCACCGCGGAGGTGGTCGCGGCGCCTCATTCGACTTCCAGCGGCCGGCGAGCTCGCGCACCCGCCCGGCACATCCGGGAGGCCGTGCGCACGAGCCAAGTGGCCGAAAATAGCCCCCGCCGAGCGGATCGGCTGTTTATAAGCACCGCGGAGGTGGTCGCGGCGCCTCATTCGACTTCCAGCGGCCGGCGAGCTCGCGCACCCGCCCGGCACATCCGGGAGGCCGTGCGCACGAGCCAAGTGGCCGAAAATAGCCCCCGCCGAGCGGATCGGCTGTTTATAAGCACCGCAGAGGTGGTCGCGGCGCCTCATTCGACTTCCGGCGGGCGGCGAGCTCGCGCACCCGCCCGGCACATCCGGGAGGCCGTGCGCACGAGCCAAGTGGCCGAAAATAGCCCCCGCCGAGCGGATCGGCTGTTTATAAGCACCGCGGAGGTGGTCGCGGCGCCTCATTCGACTTCAAGCAGCCGGCGAGCTCGCGCACCCGCCCGGCACATCCGGGAGGCCGTGCGCACGAGCCAAGTGGCCGAAAATAGCCCCCGCCGAGTGGATCGGCAGTTTATAAGCACCGCGGAGGTGGTCGCGGCGCCTCATTCGACTTCCAGCGGCCGGCGAGCTCGCGCACCCGCCCGGCACATCCGGGAGGCCGTGCGCACGAGCCAAGTGGCCGAAAATAGCCCCCGCCGAGCGGATCGGCTGTTTATAAGCACCGCGGAGGTGGTCGCGGCGCCTCATTCGACTTCCAGCGGCCGGCGAGCTCGCGCACCCGCCCGGCACATCCGGGAGGCCGTGCGCACGAGCCAAGTGGCCGAAAATAGCCCCCGCCGAGCGGATCGGCTGTTTATAAGCACCGCGGAGGTGGTCGCGGCGCCTCATTCGACTTCCAGCGGCCGGCGAGCCCGCGCACCCGCCCGGCACATCCGGGAGGCCGTGCGCACGAGCCAAGTGGCCGAAAATAGCCCCCGCCGAGCGGATCGGCTGTTTATAAGCACCGCGGAGGTGGTCGCGGCGCCTCATTCGACTTCCAGCGGCCGGCGAGCTCGCGCACCCGCCCGGCACATCCGGGAGGCCGTGCGCACGAGCCAAGTGGCCGAAAATAGCCCCCGCCGAGCGGATCGGCTGTTTATAAGCACCGCGGAGGTGGTCGCGGCGCCTCATTCGACTTCCAGCGGCCGGCGAGCTCGCGCACCCGCCCGGCACATCCGGGAGGCCGTGCGCACGAGCCAAGTGGCCGAAAATAGCCCCCGCCGAGCGGATCGGCTGTTTATAAGCACCGCGGAGGTGGTCGCGGCGCCTCATTCGACTTCCAGCGGCCGGCGAGCTCGCGCACCCGCCCGGCACATCCGGGAGGCCGTGCGCACGAGACAAGTGGCCGAAAATAGCCCCCGCCGGGCGGATCGGCTGTTTATAAGCACCGCGGAGGTGGTCGCGGCGCCTCATTCGACTTCCAGCGGCCGGCGAGCTCGCGCACCCGCCCGGCACATCCGGGAGGCCGTGCGCACGAGCCAAGTGGCCGAAAATAGCCCCCGCCGAGCGGATCGGCTGTTTATAAGCACCGCGGAGGTGGTCGCGGCGCCTCATTCGACTTCCAGCGGCCGGCGAGCTCGCGCACCCGCCCGGCACATCCGGGAGGCCGTGCGCACGAGCCAAGTGGCCGAAAATAGCCCCCGCCGAGCGGATCGGCTGTTTATAAGCACCGCGGAGGTGGTCGCGGCGCCTCATTCGACTTCCAGCGGCCGGCGAGCTCGCGCACCCGCCCGGCACATCCGGGAGGCCGTGCGCACGAGCCAAGTGGCCGAAAATAGCCCCCGCCGAGCGGATCGGCTGTTTATAAGCACCGCGGAGGTGGTCGCGGCGCCTCATTCGACTTCCAGCGGCCGGCGAGCTCGCGCACCCGCCCGGCACATCCGGGAGGCCGTGCGCACGAGCCAAGTGGCCGAAAATAGCCCCGCCGAGCGGATCGGCTGTTTATAAGCACCGCGGAGGTGGTCGCGGCGCCTCATTCGACTTCCAGCGGCCGGCGAGCCCGCGCACCCGCCCGGCACATCCGGGAGGCCGTGCGCACGAGCCAAGTGGCCGAAAATAGCCCCCGCCGAGCGGATCGGCTGTTTATAAGCACCGCGGAGGTGGTCGCGGCGCCTCATTCGACTTCCAGCGGCCGGCGAGCTCGCGCACCCGCCCGGCACATCCGGGAGGCCGTGCGCACGAGCCAAATGGCCGAAAATAGCCCCCACCGAGCGGATCGGCTGTTTATAAGCACCGCGGAGGTGGTCGCGGCGCCTCATTCGACTTCAAGCGGCCGGCGAGCTCGCGCACCCGCCCGGCACATCCGGGAGGCCGTGTGCACGAGCCAAGTGGCCGAAAATAGTCCATGCCGAGCGGATCGGCTGTTTATAAGCACCGCGGAGGTGGTCGCGGCGCCTCATTCGACTTCCAGCGGCCAGCGAGCTCGCGCACCCGCCCGGCACATCCGGGAGGCCGTGCGCACGAGCCAAGTGGCCGAAAATAGCCCCCGCCGAGCGGATCGGCTGTTTATAAGCACCGCGGAGGTGGTCGCGGCGCCTCATTCGACTTCAAGCGGCCGGCGAGCTCGCGCACCCGCCCGGCACATCCGGGAGGCCGTGCGCACGAGCCAAGTGGCCGAAAATAGCCCCCGCCGAGCGGATCGGCTGTTTATAAGCACCGCGGAGGTGGTCGCGGCGCCTCATTCGACTTCCAGCAGCCGGCGAGCCCGCGCACCCGCCTGGCACATCCGGGAGGCCATGCGCACGAGCCAAGTGGCCGAAAATAGCCCCCGCCGAGCGGATCGGCTGTTTATAAGCACCGCGGGGGTGGTCGCGGCGCCTCATTCGACTTCCAGCGGCCGGCGAGCTCGCGCACCCGCCCGGCACATCCGGGAGGCCGTGCGCACGAGCCAAGTGGCCGAAAATAGCCCCCGCCGAGCGGATCGGCTGTTTATAAGCACCGCGGAGGTGGTCGCGGCGCCTCATTCGACTTCCAGCGGCCGGCGAGCCTGCGCACCCGCCCGGCACATCCGGGAGGCCGTGCGCACGAGCCAAGTGGCCGAAAATAGCCCCCGCCGAGCGGATCGGCTGTTTATAAGCACCGCGGAGGTGGCCGCGGCGCCTCATTCGACTTCCAGCGGCCGGCGAGCTCGCGCACCCGCCCGGCACATCCGGGAGGCCGTGCGCACGAGCCAAGTGGCCGAAAATAGCCCCCGCCGAGCGGATCGGCTGTTTATAAGCACCGCGGAGGTGGTCGCGGCGCCTCATTCGACTTCCAGCGGCCGACGAGCTCGCGCACCCGCCCGGCATATCCGGGAGGCCGTGCGCACGAGCCAAGTGGACGAAAATAGCCCCCGCCGAGCGGATCGGCGGTTTGTAAGCACCGCGGAGGTGGTCGCGGCGCCTCATTCGACTTCCAGCGGCCGGCGAGCTCGCGCACCCGCCCGGCACATCCGGGAGGCCGTGCGCACGAGCCAAGTGGCCGAAAATAGCCCCCGCCGAGCGGATCGGCTGTTTATAAGCACCGCGGAGGTGGTCGCGGCGCCTCATTCGACTTCCAGCGGCCGGCGAGCTCGCGCACCCGCCCGGCACATCCGGGAGGCCGTGCGCACGAGCCAAGTGGCCGAAAATAGCCCCCGCCGAGCGGATCGGCTGTTTATAAGCACCGCAGAGGTGGTCGCGGCGCCTCATTCGACTTCCGGCGGGCGGCGAGCTCGCGCACCCGCCCGGCACATCCGGGAGGCCGTGCGCACGAGCCAAGTGGCCGAAAATAGCCCCCGCCGAGCGGATCGGCTGTTTATAAGCACCGCGGAGGTGGTCGCGGCGCCTCATTCGACTTCAAGCGGCCGGCGAGCTCGCGCACCCGCCCGGCACATCCGGGAGGCCGTGCGCACGAGCCAAGTGGCCGAAAATAGCCCCCGCCGAGTGGATCGGCAGTTTATAAGCACCGCGGAGGTGGTCGCGGCGCCTCATTCGACTTCCAGCGGCCGGCGAGCTCGCGCACCCGCCCGGCACATCCGGGAGGCCGTGCGCACGAGCCAAGTGGCCGAAAATAGCCCCCGCCGAGCGGATCGGCTGTTTATAAGCACCGCGGAGGTGGTCGCGGCGCCTCATTCGACTTCCAGCGGCCGGCGAGCTCGCGCACCCGCCCGGCACATCCGGGAGGCCGTGCGCACGAGCCAAGTGGCCGAAAATAGCCCCCGCCGAGCGGATCGGCTGTTTATAAGCACCGCGGAGGTGGTCGCGGCGCCTCATTCGACTTCCAGCGGCCAGCGAGCTCGCGCACCCGCCCGGCACATCCGGGAGGCCGTGCGCACGAGCCAAGTGGCCGAAAATAGCCCCCGCCGAGCGGATCGGCTGTTTATAAGCACCGCGGAGGTGGTCGCGGCGCCTCATTCGACTTCCAGCGGCCGGCGAGCTCGCGCACCCGCCCGGCACATCCGGGAGGCCGTGCGCACGAGCCAAGTGGCCGAAAATAGCCCCCGCCGAGCGGATCGGCTGTTTATAAGCACCGCGGAGGTGGTCGCGGCGCCTCATTCGACTTCCAGCGGCCGGCGAGCTCGCGCACCCGCCCGGCACATCCGGGAGGCCGTGCGCACGAGCCAAGTGGCCGAAAATAGCCCCCGCCGAGCGGATCGGCTGTTTATAAGCACCGCGGAGGTGGTCGCGGCGCCTCATTCGACTTCCAGCGGCCGGCGAGCTCGCGCACCCGCCCGGCACATCCGGGAGGCCGTGCGCACGAGCCAAGTGGCCGAAAATAGCCCCCGCCGAGCGGATCGGCTGTTTATAAGCACCGCGGAGGTGGTCGCGGCGCCTCATTCGACTTCCAGCGGCCGGCGAGCTCGCGCACCCGCCCGGCACATCCGGGAGGCCGTGCGCACGAGCCAAGTGGCCGAAAATAGCCCCGCCGAGCGGATCGGCTGTTTATAAGCACCGCGGAGGTGGTCGCGGCGCCTCATTCGACTTCCAGCGGCCGGCGAGCCCGCGCACCCGCCCGGCACATCCGGGAGGCCGTGCGCACGAGCCAAGTGGCCGAAAATAGCCCCCGCCGAGCGGATCGGCTGTTTATAAGCACCGCGGAGGTGGTCGCGGCGCCTCATTCGACTTCCAGCGGCCGGCGAGCTCGCGCACCCGCCCGGCACATCCGGGAGGCCGTGCGCACGAGCCAAATGGCCGAAAATAGCCCCCGCCGAGCGGATCGGCTGTTTATAAGCACCGCGGAGGTGGTCGCGGCGCCTCATTCGACTTCCAGCGGCCGGCGAGCTCGCGCACCCGCCCGGCACATCCGGGAGGCCGTGCGCACGAGCCAAGTGGCCGAAAATAGCCCCCGCCGAGCGGATCGGCTGTTTATAAGCACCGCGGAGGTGGTCGCGGCGCCTCATTCGACTTCCAGCGGCCGGCGAGCCCGCGCACCCGCCCGGCACATCCGGGAGGCCGTGCGCACGAGCCAAGTGGCCGAAAATAGCCCCCGCCGAGCGGATCGGCTGTTTATAAGCACCGCGGAGGTGGCCGCGGCGCCTCATTCGACTTCCAGCGGCCGGCGAGCTCGCGCACCCGCCCGGCACATCCGGGAGGCCGTGCGCACGAGCCAAGTGGCCGAAAATAGCCCCCGCCGAGCGGATCGGCTGTTTATAAGCACCGCGGAGGTGGTCGCGGCGCCTCATTCGACTTCCAGCGGCCGGCGAGCTCGCGCACCCGCCCGGCACATCCGGGAGGCCGTGCGCACGAGCCAAGTGGGCGAAAATAGCCCCCGCCGAGCGGATCGGCTGTTTGTAAGCACCGCGGAGGTGGTCGCGGCGCCTCATTCGACTTCCAGCGGCCGGCGAGCTC
Organism: Syngnathus scovelli; assembly: GCF_024217435.2. Taxonomy (NCBI): domain Eukaryota; kingdom Metazoa; phylum Chordata; class Actinopteri; order Syngnathiformes; family Syngnathidae; genus Syngnathus; species Syngnathus scovelli. Next base: position 13,542,015 of record NC_090862.1, on the reverse strand, counting down.
GCGCACCCGCCCGGCACATCCGGGAGGCCGTGCGCACGAGCCAAGTGGCCGAAAATAGCCCCCGCCGAGCGGATCGGCTGTTTATAAGCACCGCGGAGGTGGTCGCGGCGCCTCATTCGACTTCCAGCGGCCGGCGAGCTCGCGCACCCGCCCGGCACATCCGGGAGGCCGTGCGCACGAGCCAAGTGGCCGAAAATAGCCCCCGCCGAGCGGATCGGCTGTTTATAAGCACCGCGGAGGTGGTCGCGGCGCCTCATTCGACTTCCAGCGGCCGGCGAGCTCGCGCACCCGCCCGGCACATCCGGGAGGCCGTGCGCACGAGCCAAGTGGCCGAAAATAGCCCCCGCCGAGCGGATCGGCTGTTTATAAGCACCGCGGAGGTGGTCGCGGCGCCTCATTCGACTTCCAGCGGCCAGCGAGCTCGCGCACCCGCCCGGCACATCCGGGAGGCCGTGCGCACGAGCCAAGTGGCCGAAAATAGCCCCCGCCGAGCGGATCGGCTGTTTATAAGCACCGCGGAGGTGGTCGCGGCGCCTCATTCGACTTCCAGCGGCCGGCGAGCTCGCGCACCCGCCCGGCACATCCGGGAGGCCGTGCAGACGAGCCAAGTGGCCGAAAATAGCCCCCGCCGAGCGGATCGGCTGTTTATAAGCACCGCGGAGGTGGTCGCGGCGCCTCATTCGACTTCCAGCGGCCGGCGAGCTCGCGCACCCGCCCGGCACATCCGGGAGGCCGTGCGCACGAGCCAAGTGGCCGAAAATAGCCCCCGCCGAGCGGATCGGCTGTTTATAAGCACCGCGGAGGTGGTCGCGGCGCCTCATTCGACTTCCAGCGGCCGGCGAGCCCGCGCACCCGCCCGGCACATCCGGGAGGCCGTGCGCCCGAGCCAAGTGGCCGAAAATAGCCCCCGCCGAGCGGATCGGCTGTTTATAAGCACCGCGGAGGTGGTCGCGGCGCCTCATTCGACTTCCAGCGGCCGGCGAGCTCGCGCACCCGCCCGGCACATCCGGGAGGCCGTGCGCACGAGCCAAGTGGCCGAAAATAGCCCCCGCCGAGCGGATCGGCTGTTTATAAGCACCGCGGAGGTGGTCGCGGCGCCTCATTCGACTTCCAGCGGCCGGCGAGCCCGCGCACCCGCCCGGCACATCCGGGAGGCCGTGCGCACGAGCCAAGTGGCCGAAAATAGCCCCCGCCGAGCGGATCGGCTGTTTATAAGCACCGCGGAGGTGGTCGCGGCGCCTCATTCGACTTCCAGCGGCCGGCGAGCTCGCGCACCCGCCCGGCACATCCGGGAGGCCGTGCGCACGAGCCAAGTGGCTGAAAATAGCCCCCGCCGAGCGGATCGGCTGTTTATAAGCACCGCGGAGGTGGTCGCGGCGCCTCATTCGACTTCCAGCGGCCGGCGAGCTCGCGCACCCGCCCGGCACATCCGGGAGGCCGTGCGCACGAGCCAAGTGGCCGAAAATAGCCCCCGCCGAGCGGATCGGCTGTTTATAAGCACCGCGGAGGTGGTCGCGGCGCCTCATTCGACTTCCAGCTGCCGGCGAGATCGCGCACCCGCCCGGCACATCCGGGAGGCCGTGCGCACGAGCCAAGTGGCCGAAAATAGCCCCCGCCGAGCGGATCGGCGGTTTATAAACACCGCGGAGGTGGTCGCGGCGCCTCATTCGACTTCCAGCGGGCCGCGCACTCGCGCACGCCGCCCGGTTCAAATTTTCTAAGTGCAACGCACAATGAGATGCATGAGAAACGGCCTTGGTTACCATCACATTTGAAGCGATGAATACGAAGTTAAATTTTATGACTCGGTGGATAAGTCGAGGTCGATTTTTTTCGGTCGATTTTGGATCGAAAAAGGTCGACCAATACACCGGCAAAAACGGTATATATACTTATTATAAATGTAGTATTTATTTATATTGATTTATTGTTTATTTATATATATAAAGGCAGGTCAGCAAAAATATTTCTGACGCGTAGCCGGTCCGTGGCGCAAGAAAGGTTGGGGACCACTA
>NC_090862.1:13527500-13537500 GCF_024217435.2 Syngnathus scovelli | reverse complement strand
CGGCTGTTTATAAGCACCGCGGAGGTGGTCGCGGCGCCTCATTCGACTTCAAGCGGCCGGCGAGCTCGCGCACCCGCCCGGCACATCCGGGAGGCCGTGTGCACGAGCCAAGTGGCCGAAAATAGTCCATGCCGAGCGGATCGGCTGTTTATAAGCACCGCGGAGGTGGTCGCGGCGCCTCATTCGACTTCCAGCGGCCAGCGAGCTCGCGCACCCGCCCGGCACATCCGGGAGGCCGTGCGCACGAGCCAAGTGGCCGAAAATAGCCCCCGCCGAGCGGATCGGCTGTTTATAAGCACCGCGGAGGTGGTCGCGGCGCCTCATTCGACTTCAAGCGGCCGGCGAGCTCGCGCACCCGCCCGGCACATCCGGGAGGCCGTGCGCACGAGCCAAGTGGCCGAAAATAGCCCCCGCCGAGCGGATCGGCTGTTTATAAGCACCGCGGAGGTGGTCGCGGCGCCTCATTCGACTTCCAGCAGCCGGCGAGCCCGCGCACCCGCCTGGCACATCCGGGAGGCCATGCGCACGAGCCAAGTGGCCGAAAATAGCCCCCGCCGAGCGGATCGGCTGTTTATAAGCACCGCGGGGGTGGTCGCGGCGCCTCATTCGACTTCCAGCGGCCGGCGAGCTCGCGCACCCGCCCGGCACATCCGGGAGGCCGTGCGCACGAGCCAAGTGGCCGAAAATAGCCCCCGCCGAGCGGATCGGCTGTTTATAAGCACCGCGGAGGTGGTCGCGGCGCCTCATTCGACTTCCAGCGGCCGGCGAGCCTGCGCACCCGCCCGGCACATCCGGGAGGCCGTGCGCACGAGCCAAGTGGCCGAAAATAGCCCCCGCCGAGCGGATCGGCTGTTTATAAGCACCGCGGAGGTGGCCGCGGCGCCTCATTCGACTTCCAGCGGCCGGCGAGCTCGCGCACCCGCCCGGCACATCCGGGAGGCCGTGCGCACGAGCCAAGTGGCCGAAAATAGCCCCCGCCGAGCGGATCGGCTGTTTATAAGCACCGCGGAGGTGGTCGCGGCGCCTCATTCGACTTCCAGCGGCCGGCGAGCTCGCGCACCCGCCCGGCATATCCGGGAGGCCGTGCGCACGAGCCAAGTGGACGAAAATAGCCCCCGCCGAGCGGATCGGCGGTTTGTAAGCACCGCGGAGGTGGTCGCGGCGCCTCATTCGACTTCCAGCGGCCGGCGAGCTCGCGCACCCGCCCGGCACATCCGGGAGGCCGTGCGCACGAGCCAAGTGGCCGAAAATAGCCCCCGCCGAGCGGATCGGCTGTTTATAAGCACCGCGGAGGTGGTCGCGGCGCCTCATTCGACTTCCAGCGGCCGGCGAGCTCGCGCACCCGCCCGGCACATCCGGGAGGCCGTGCGCACGAGCCAAGTGGCCGAAAATAGCCCCCGCCGAGCGGATCGGCTGTTTATAAGCACCGCAGAGGTGGTCGCGGCGCCTCATTCGACTTCCGGCGGGCGGCGAGCTCGCGCACCCGCCCGGCACATCCGGGAGGCCGTGCGCACGAGCCAAGTGGCCGAAAATAGCCCCCGCCGAGCGGATCGGCTGTTTATAAGCACCGCGGAGGTGGTCGCGGCGCCTCATTCGACTTCAAGCGGCCGGCGAGCTCGCGCACCCGCCCGGCACATCCGGGAGGCCGTGCGCACGAGCCAAGTGGCCGAAAATAGCCCCCGCCGAGTGGATCGGCAGTTTATAAGCACCGCGGAGGTGGTCGCGGCGCCTCATTCGACTTCCAGCGGCCGGCGAGCTCGCGCACCCGCCCGGCACATCCGGGAGGCCGTGCGCACGAGCCAAGTGGCCGAAAATAGCCCCCGCCGAGCGGATCGGCTGTTTGTAAGCACCGCGGAGGTGGTCGCGGCGCCTCATTCGACTTCCAGCGGCCGGCGAGCTCGCGCACCCGCCCGGCACATCCGGGAGGCCGTGCGCACGAGCCAAGTGGCCGAAAATAGCCCCCGCCGAGCGGATCGGCTGTTTATAAGCACCGCGGAGGTGGTCGCGGCGCCTCATTCGACTTCCAGCGGCCGGCGAGCTCGCGCACCCGCCCGGCACATCCGGGAGGCCGTGCGCACGAGCCAAGTGGCCGAAAATAGCCCCGCCGAGCGGATCGGCTGTTTATAAGCACCGCGGAGGTGGTCGCGGCGCCTCATTCGACTTCCAGCGGCCGGCGAGCTCGCGCACCCGCCCGGCACATCCGGGAGGCCGTGCGCACGAGCCAAGTGGCCGAAAATAGCCCCCGCCGAGCGGATCGGCTGTTTATAAGCACCGCGGAGGTGGTCGCGGCGCCTCATTCGACTTCCAGCGGCCAGCGAGCTCGCGCACCCGCCCGGCACATCCGGGAGGCCGTGCGCACGAGCCAAGTGGCCGAAAATAGCCCCCGCCGAGCGGATCGGCTGTTTATAAGCACCGCGGAGGTGGTCGCGGCGCCTCATTCGACTTCCAGCGGCCGGCGAGCTCGCGCACCCGCCCGGCACATCCGGGAGGCCGTGCAGACGAGCCAAGTGGCCGAAAATAGCCCCCGCCGAGCGGATCGGCTGTTTATAAGCACCGCGGAGGTGGTCGCGGCGCCTCATTCGACTTCCAGCGGCCGGCGAGCTCGCGCACCCGCCCGGCACATCCGGGAGGCCGTGCGCACGAGCCAAGTGGCCGAAAATAGCCCCCGCCGAGCGGATCGGCTGTTTATAAGCACCGCGGAGGTGGTCGCGGCGCCTCATTCGACTTCCAGCGGCCGGCGAGCCCGCGCACCCGCCCGGCACATCCGGGAGGCCGTGCGCCCGAGCCAAGTGGCCGAAAATAGCCCCCGCCGAGCGGATCGGCTGTTTATAAGCACCGCGGAGGTGGTCGCGGCGCCTCATTCGACTTCCAGCGGCCGGCGAGCTCGCGCACCCGCCCGGCACATCCGGGAGGCCGTGCGCACGAGCCAAGTGGCCGAAAATAGCCCCCGCCGAGCGGATCGGCTGTTTATAAGCACCGCGGAGGTGGTCGCGGCGCCTCATTCGACTTCCAGCGGCCGGCGAGCCCGCGCACCCGCCCGGCACATCCGGGAGGCCGTGCGCACGAGCCAAGTGGCCGAAAATAGCCCCCGCCGAGCGGATCGGCTGTTTATAAGCACCGCGGAGGTGGTCGCGGCGCCTCATTCGACTTCCAGCGGCCGGCGAGCTCGCGCACCCGCCCGGCACATCCGGGAGGCCGTGCGCACGAGCCAAGTGGCTGAAAATAGCCCCCGCCGAGCGGATCGGCTGTTTATAAGCACCGCGGAGGTGGTCGCGGCGCCTCATTCGACTTCCAGCGGCCGGCGAGCTCGCGCACCCGCCCGGCACATCCGGGAGGCCGTGCGCACGAGCCAAGTGGCCGAAAATAGCCCCCGCCGAGCGGATCGGCTGTTTATAAGCACCGCGGAGGTGGTCGCGGCGCCTCATTCGACTTCCAGCTGCCGGCGAGATCGCGCACCCGCCCGGCACATCCGGGAGGCCGTGCGCACGAGCCAAGTGGCCGAAAATAGCCCCCGCCGAGCGGATCGGCGGTTTATAAACACCGCGGAGGTGGTCGCGGCGCCTCATTCGACTTCCAGCGGGCCGCGCACTCGCGCACGCCGCCCGGTTCAAATTTTCTAAGTGCAACGCACAATGAGATGCATGAGAAACGGCCTTGGTTACCATCACATTTGAAGCGATGAATACGAAGTTAAATTTTATGACTCGGTGGATAAGTCGAGGTCGATTTTTTTCGGTCGATTTTGGATCGAAAAAGGTCGACCAATACACCGGCAAAAACGGTATATATACTTATTATAAATGTAGTATTTATTTATATTGATTTATTGTTTATTTATATATATAAAGGCAGGTCAGCAAAAATATTTCTGACGCGTAGCCGGTCCGTGGCGCAAGAAAGGTTGGGGACCACTAGTCTAAAAGAATCTGGCCGTAACTGGAATAGGGTTCTACGCGAATGCCCAACGGAAAAGTGAAGTGCACAAAACCTGCATTTGGCTGTATCAAAATAAATGTCATGAAAAAGGTAAAAACACTACATGGAAGCGCAATGTGTTGTGCTGGGTTCTTTTACAAGTAAAGACTGCTGCTTTGAGTTCACAGGGAGCCATGCTCTTTATTCACTGTACATAGAGGTTTTGAACTCGTGTTGTAGTTTCAGTGTCGGAGTTCAAACTAGGCTTGCAGTTTCCGAATGCCATTCGTGATGGGTGTTGTAAAAAGGTCTTGGCTTAAACGATTGAAGTGCACATAAGAAAAGAAAAAAAAAAAAAGAGCTTGAAGTGCACATAAGAAAAAGAAAAAGCTTACAGCACCTGGTATTCCCAGGCAGTCTCCCATCCAAGTACTAACCAGGCCCGACCCTGCTTAGCTTCCGAGATAAGACGAGATCAGGCGTTCTCAGGGTAGTATGGCCGTAAGCCGTGAGGTGACCCAACATTTTGCATTTTATAGACACAATCGCCCCTGAAACTAGCGAGCAAGCCAATGAAGCCTTCAAAACTGCTTCGGCACATGGAGACCAAGCATCCTGCATTAAAAGACAAACCTTAACCACTTCGGGTTTCATTGTCTCCGATTACGCCTGGATGGGACCGGCTCGTTTCTGAGAAACAAGCTCGGTGCTCCCAATAATTCAACGTAATGGTGACTTTTATTTTTATGTGGTTTATATTTGTTTTTATGCCAGTCGTATCATTTTATTTAATCGTATTTACCGTATTTGCCGGTGTACAGGTCGACTCGGTGTATAAGTCGACCCCCTAAAATTCGACGGAAATTTACGATTTTATGATATATCCTTTGTATAAGTCGAGCTCAATTGTTGCATTATATTAAACTTCAAAATTCAATATGCGAAATTTATTGACGAAATGTGTTCAAATTCTGGGAGGCCGTGCGCATGCTGCTGTTTATAAGCACCGCGGAGGAGATCGCGGCCGGCGAGCTCGCGCACGCCGCCCGGCACCAACGGGAGGCCGGAAATAGCTCCAAGCCGAGCGGATCGGCACTTTATAAGCACCGCGGAGGAGATCGCGGCGCCTCATTGGACTTCCAGCCGCCGGCGAGCTCGCGCACCCGCCCGGCACATCCGGGAGGCCGTGCGCACGAGCCAAGTGGCCGAAAATAGCCCCCGCCGAGCGGATCGGCTGTTTATAAGCACCGCGGAGGTGGTCGCGGCGCCTCATTCGACTTCCAGCGGCCGGCGAGCTCGCGCACCCGCCCGGCACATCCGGGAGGCCGTGCGCACGAGCCAAGTGGCCGAAAATAGCCCCCGCCGAGCGGATCGGCTGTTTATAAGCACCGCGGAGGTGGTCGCGGCGCCTCATTCGACTTCCAGCGGCCAGCGAGCTCGCGCACCCGCCCGGCACATCCGGGAGGCCGTGCGCACGAGCCAAGTGGCAGAAAATAGCCCCCGCCGAGCGGATCGGCTGTTTATAAGCACCGCGGAGGTGGTCGCGGCGCCTCATTCGACTTCCAGCGGCCGGCGAGCTCGCGCACCCGACCGGCACATCCGGGAGGCCGTGCGCACGAGCCAAGTGGCCGAAAATAGCCCCCGCCGAGCGGATCGGCTGTTTATAAGCACCGCGGAGGTGGTCGCGGCGCCTCATTCGACTTCCGGCGGGCGGCGAGCTCGCGCACCCGCCCGGCACATCCGGGAGGCCGTGCGCACGAGCCAAGTGGCCGAAAATAGCCCCCGCCGAGCGGATCGGCTGTTTATAAGCACCGCGGAGGTGGTCGCGGCGCCTCATTCGACTTCCAGCGGCCGGCGAGCTCGCGCACCCGCCCGGCACATCCGGGAGGCCGTGCGCACGAGCCAAGTGGCCGAAAATAGCCCCCGCCGAGCGGATCGGCTGTTTATAAGCACCGCGGAGGTGGTCGCGGCGCCTCATTCGACTTCCAGCGGCCGGCGAGCTCGCGCACCCGCCCGGCACATCCGGGAGGCCGTGCGCACGAGCCAAGTGGCCGAAAATAGCCCCCGCCGAGCGGATCGGCTGTTTATAAGCACCGCGGAGGTGGTCGCGGCGCCTCATTCGACTTCCAGCGGCCGGCGAGCTCGCGCACCCGCCCGGCACATCCGGGAGGCCGTGCGCACGAGCCAAGTGGCCGAAAATAGCCCCGCCGAGCGGATCGGCTGTTTATAAGCACCGCGGAGGTGGTCGCGGCGCCTCATTCGACTTCCAGCGGCCGGCGAGCCCGCGCACCCGCCCGGCACATCCGGGAGGCCGTGCGCACGAGCCAAGTGGCCGAAAATAGCCCCCGCCGAGCGGATCGGCTGTTTATAAGCACCGCGGAGGTGGTCGCGGCGCCTCATTCGACGTCCAGCGGCCGGCGAGCTCGCGCACCCGCCCGGCACATCCGGGAGGCCGTGCGCACGAGCCAAATGGCCGAAAATAGCCCCCACCGAGCGGATCGGCTGTTTATAAGCACCGCGGAGGTGGTCGCGGCGCCTCATTCGACTTCAAGCGGCCGGCGAGCTCGCGCACCCGCCCGGCACATCCGGGAGGCCGTGTGCACGAGCCAAGTGGCCGAAAATAGTCCATGCCGAGCGGATCGGCTGTTTATAAGCACCGCGGAGGTGGTCGCGGCGCCTCATTCGACTTCCAGCGGCCAGCGAGCTCGCGCACCCGCCCGGCACATCCGGGAGGCCGTGCGCACGAGCCAAGTGGCCGAAAATAGCCCCCGCCGAGCGGATCGGCTGTTTATAAGCACCGCGGAGGTGGTCGCGGCGCCTCATTCGACTTCAAGCGGCCGGCGAGCTCGCGCACCCGCCCGGCACATCCGGGAGGCCGTGCGCACGAGCCAAGTGGCCGAAAATAGCCCCCGCCGAGCGGATCGGCTGTTTATAAGCACCGCGGAGGTGGTCGCGGCGCCTCATTCGACTTCCAGCAGCCGGCGAGCCCGCGCACCCGCCTGGCACATCCGGGAGGCCATGCGCACGAGCCAAGTGGCCGAAAATAGCCCCCGCCGAGCGGATCGGCTGTTTATAAGCACCGCGGGGGTGGTCGCGGCGCCTCATTCGACTTCCAGCGGCCGGCGAGCTCGCGCACCCGCCCGGCACATCCGGGAGGCCGTGCGCACGAGCCAAGTGGCCGAAAATAGCCCCCGCCGAGCGGATCGGCTGTTTATAAGCACCGCGGAGGTGGTCGCGGCGCCTCATTCGACTTCCAGCGGCCGGCGAGCCTGCGCACCCGCCCGGCACATCCGGGAGGCCGTGCGCACGAGCCAAGTGGCCGAAAATAGCCCCCGCCGAGCGGATCGGCTGTTTATAAGCACCGCGGAGGTGGCCGCGGCGCCTCATTCGACTTCCAGCGGCCGGCGAGCTCGCGCACCCGCCCGGCACATCCGGGAGGCCGTGCGCACGAGCCAAGTGGCCGAAAATAGCCCCCGCCGAGCGGATCGGCTGTTTATAAGCACCGCGGAGGTGGTCGCGGCGCCTCATTCGACTTCCAGCGGCCGGCGAGCTCGCGCACCCGCCCGGCATATCCGGGAGGCCGTGCGCACGAGCCAAGTGGACGAAAATAGCCCCCGCCGAGCGGATCGGCGGTTTGTAAGCACCGCGGAGGTGGTCGCGGCGCCTCATTCGACTTCCAGCGGCCGGCGAGCTCGCGCACCCGCCCGGCACATCCGGGAGGCCGTGCGCACGAGCCAAGTGGCCGAAAATAGCCCCCGCCGAGCGGATCGGCTGTTTATAAGCACCGCGGAGGTGGTCGCGGCGCCTCATTCGACTTCCAGCGGCCGGCGAGCTCGCGCACCCGCCCGGCACATCCGGGAGGCCGTGCGCACGAGCCAAGTGGCCGAAAATAGCCCCCGCCGAGCGGATCGGCTGTTTATAAGCACCGCAGAGGTGGTCGCGGCGCCTCATTCGACTTCCGGCGGGCGGCGAGCTCGCGCACCCGCCCGGCACATCCGGGAGGCCGTGCGCACGAGCCAAGTGGCCGAAAATAGCCCCCGCCGAGCGGATCGGCTGTTTATAAGCACCGCGGAGGTGGTCGCGGCGCCTCATTCGACTTCAAGCGGCCGGCGAGCTCGCGCACCCGCCCGGCACATCCGGGAGGCCGTGCGCACGAGCCAAGTGGCCGAAAATAGCCCCCGCCGAGTGGATCGGCAGTTTATAAGCACCGCGGAGGTGGTCGCGGCGCCTCATTCGACTTCCAGCGGCCGGCGAGCTCGCGCACCCGCCCGGCACATCCGGGAGGCCGTGCGCACGAGCCAAGTGGCCGAAAATAGCCCCCGCCGAGCGGATCGGCTGTTTGTAAGCACCGCGGAGGTGGTCGCGGCGCCTCATTCGACTTCCAGCGGCCGGCGAGCTCGCGCACCCGCCCGGCACATCCGGGAGGCCGTGCGCACGAGCCAAGTGGCCGAAAATAGCCCCCGCCGAGCGGATCGGCTGTTTATAAGCACCGCGGAGGTGGTCGCGGCGCCTCATTCGACTTCCAGCGGCCAGCGAGCTCGCGCACCCGCCCGGCACATCCGGGAGGCCGTGCGCACGAGCCAAGTGGCCGAAAATAAACCCCGCCGAGCGGATCGGCTGTTTATAAGCACCGCGGAGGTGGTCGCGGCGCCTCATTCGACTTCCAGCGGCCGGCGAGCTCGCGCACCCGCCCGGCACATCCGGGAGGCCGTGCGCACGAGCCAAGTGGCCGAAAATAGCCCCCGCCGAGCGGATCGGCTGTTTATAAGCACCGCGGAGGTGGTCGCGGCGCCTCATTCGACTTCCAGCGGCCGGCGAGCTCGCGCACCCGCCCGGCACATCCGGGAGGCCGTGCGCACGAGCCAAGTGGCCGAAAATAGCCCCCGCCGAGCGGATCGGCTGTTTATAAGCACCGCGGAGGTGGTCGCGGCGCCTCATTCGACTTCCAGCGGCCGGCGAGCTCGCGCACCCGCCCGGCACATCCGGGAGGCCGTGCGCACGAGCCAAGTGGCCGAAAATAGCCCCCGCCGAGCGGATCGGCTGTTTATAAGCACCGCGGAGGTGGTCGCGGCGCCTCATTCGACTTCCAGCGGCCGGCGAGCTCGCGCACCCGCCCGGCACATCCGGGAGGCCGTGCGCACGAGCCAAGTGGCCGAAAATAGCCCCGCCGAGCGGATCGGCTGTTTATAAGCACCGCGGAGGTGGTCGCGGCGCCTCATTCGACTTCCAGCGGCCGGCGAGCCCGCGCACCCGCCCGGCACATCCGGGAGGCCGTGCGCACGAGCCAAGTGGCCGAAAATAGCCCCCGCCGAGCGGATCGGCTGTTTATAAGCACCGCGGAGGTGGTCGCGGCGCCTCATTCGACTTCCAGCGGCCGGCGAGCTCGCGCACCCGCCCGGCACATCCGGGAGGCCGTGCGCACGAGCCAAATGGCCGAAAATAGCCCCCGCCGAGCGGATCGGCTGTTTATAAGCACCGCGGAGGTGGTCGCGGCGCCTCATTCGACTTCCAGCGGCCGGCGAGCTCGCGCACCCGCCCGGCACATCCGGGAGGCCGTGCGCACGAGCCAAGTGGCCGAAAATAGCCCCCGCCGAGCGGATCGGCTGTTTATAAGCACCGCGGAGGTGGTCGCGGCGCCTCATTCGACTTCCAGCGGCCGGCGAGCCCGCGCACCCGCCCGGCACATCCGGGAGGCCGTGCGCACGAGCCAAGTGGCCGAAAATAGCCCCCGCCGAGCGGATCGGCTGTTTATAAGCACCGCGGAGGTGGCCGCGGCGCCTCATTCGACTTCCAGCGGCCGGCGAGCTCGCGCACCCGCCCGGCACATCCGGGAGGCCGTGCGCACGAGCCAAGTGGCCGAAAATAGCCCCCGCCGAGCGGATCGGCTGTTTATAAGCACCGCGGAGGTGGTCGCGGCGCCTCATTCGACTTCCAGCGGCCGGCGAGCTCGCGCACCCGCCCGGCACATCCGGGAGGCCGTGCGCACGAGCCAAGTGGGCGAAAATAGCCCCCGCCGAGCGGATCGGCTGTTTGTAAGCACCGCGGAGGTGGTCGCGGCGCCTCATTCGACTTCCAGCGGCCGGCG
>NC_090862.1:8590000-8815000 GCF_024217435.2 Syngnathus scovelli | reverse complement strand
TCCTCCACTTGGGGCAGGATCTCATCCCCGATCCGGAGAGGGCATTCCACCCTTTTCCGATCGAGGACCATGGACTCGGATTTGGAGGTGCTGACCCTCATCCCGACCGCTTCACACTCGGCTGCGAAACCGTTCCAGTGAGAGCTGGAGATCACGGCCTGAAGAAGCCAACAGCACCACGTCATCTGCAAAAAGCAGGGACGCGATGCTGAGGTCCCCAAACTGGACCCCCTCAACGCCTCGGCTGCGCCTAGAAATTCTGTCCATAAAAATTCTGAACAGAATCGGTGACAAAGGGCAGCCTTGGCAGAGTCCAACCCTCACTGGGAACGAATCCGACTCAGTTGGCTCGGCACCCCGTACTCCCGAAGCACCCTCCACAGAACCTCCCGAGGGACACGGTCGAACGCCTTCTCCAAGTCCACAAAACACATGTGGACTGGTTGGGCGAACTCCCATGCACCCTCGAGGATCCTGCCGAGGGTGTAGAGCTGGTCCACTGTTCCACGGCCAGGACGAAAGCCACACTGCTCCTCCTGAATCCGAGGTTCGACCTCCCGACGGACCCTCCTCTCCAGCACCCCTGAATAGACCTTACCAGGGAGGCTGAGGAGTGTGATTCCCCTGTAATTGGAACACACCCTCCGGTCCCCCTTCTTAAAGAGGGGAACCACCACCCCAGTCTGCCAATCCAGAGGCACTGTCCCCGATGTCCACGCAACGTTGTAGAGGCGTGTCAGCCATGACAGCCCCACAACATCCAGAGCCTTTAGGAACTCTGGGCGGATCTCATCCACCCCCGGGGCCTTGCCACCGAGGAGTTTTTTAACTACCTCAGTGACTTCGACCCCAGAGATTGGAGAATCCGCCTCAGAGTCTCCAGGCCCTGCTTCCTCAATGGAAGGCGTGTAGGTGGAATTGAGGAGGTCTTCGAAATATTCTCCCCACCGACTCACGACGTCCCGAGTTGAGGTCAGCAGCACACCATCCCCACTGTAAACAGTGTTGACGTTGCACTGCTTCCCCCTCCTGAGACGCCGGATGGTGGACCAGAATTTCCTCGAAGCCGTCCGAAAGTCATTCTCCATGGCCTCACCGAACTCCTCCCACGCCCGGGTTTTTGCCTCAGCAACCGCCGAAGCCGCGTTCCGCTTGGCCATCCGGTACCTGTCAGCTGCCTCCGGAGTCCCGCAGGCCAAAACGGCCCGATAGGACTCCTTCTTCAGCTTGACGGCATCCCTTACCGCCGGTGTCCACCAGCGGGTTCGCGGATTGCCGCCACGACAGGCACCAACGACCTTACGGCCACAGCTCCGGTCGGCTGCCTCAACAATGGAGGCGCGGAACATGGTCCACTCAGACTCAATGTCCCCCGCCTCCCCCGGAACGTGGGAAAAGCTCTGCCGGAGGTGGGAGTTGAAACTCTTCCTGACAGGAGATTCTGCCAGACGTTCCCAGCAGACCCTCACAGAGCGTTTGGGTCTGCCAGGTCGGACCGGCATCTTCCCCCACCATCGGAGCCAACCCACCACCAGGTGGTGATCAGTTGACAGCTCCGCCCCTCTCTTCACCCGAGTGTCCAAAACATGCGGCCGCAAATCCGATGACACGACTACAAAGTCGATCATCGAACTGCGGCCTAGGGTGTCCTGGTGCCAAGTGCACACATGGACACCCTTATGCTTGAACATGGTGTTCATTATTGAAAATCCATGTCGAGCACAGAAGTCCAACAATAGAACACCGCTCGGGTTCAGATCGGGGGGGCCGTTCCTCCCAATCACGCCCTTCCAGGTCTCACTGTCATTGCCCACGTGAGCATTGAAGTCACCCAGTAGAACGATGGAGTCCCCAGAAGGAGCGCTCTCCAGCACTTCCTCCAGGGACCCCAAGAAGGGTGGGTACTCTGAGCTGCTGTTTGGTTCATAGACACAAACAACAGTCAGGACCCGTCCCCCCACCCGAAGGCGGAGGGAGGCTACCCTCTCGTTCACCGGGGTGAACCCCAATGTGCAGGCGCCCAGCCGGGGGGCAATAAGTATACCCACACCTGCTCGACGCCTCTCACCGTGGGCAACTCCAGAGTGGAAGAGAGTCCAGCCCCTCTCGAGAGGGCTTGTACCGGAACCCAAACTGTGCGTGGAGGCTAGTCCGACTATATCTAGTCGGAATTTTTCTGCCTCGCACACCAGCTCGGGCTCCTTTCCAGCCAGAGAGGTGACATTCCATGTCCCAAGAGCCAGCTTCTGCAGCCGGGGATCAGACCGCCAAGGTCCCTGCCTTTGGCTGCCGCCTAGCACACATTGCACCCGACCCCTTTGGCCCCCTCCCACAGGTGGTGAGCCCATGGGAAGGGGGACCCACGTTTCCTTTTCGGGCTATGCCCGGCCGGGCCCCATGGGCGAAGGCCCGGCCACCAGACGCTCGCCTTCGAGCCCCGCCTCCAGGCCTGGCTCCAGAGGGAGGCCCCGGTGACCCGCGTCCGGGCGAGGGAAAACGAAGTCCATTTATTTCAATCGTCATAAGGGGCTTCTGTGAGCCGTGCTTTGTCTGGCCCCTCACCTAGGACCCGTTTGCCATGGGTGACCCTACCAGGGGCATGAAGCCCCCGACAACATGGCTCCTAGGATCATAAGGGCACGCAAACCCCTCCACCACGATAAGGTGACGACTCACGGAGGGGAAAAAATGAAAGTAGATTAGAAAAACCAGGTTTGTATACAGGACAGTTGGCTACTCGAGACATATTGCAGCATTTTTTGAAGAACATAGCCTTCTGAAGCCTCAGAGCAAAAGTTATTATTTCCATTTCCATAAAAAATGCCTATCCATTCCTTTACGCTCGGCTGCTCAACTTTCAGCCATTTCCATGTTGTGATCTTTTATAAATATCCGGACTCGAGATTTATCCTGAGAAGATACATGTTCTAATTGGAATGCACAAAAACACACAGATTCCATTTGGAAAGGAATATCCCTTTGGAAGACCTAATTTCCTATGGACCTCCCCCCAGAATGGACGCAGTGATGCGCATGACCGGAATACATGCAAGGGATTTGCCTCTTGGTGAATGTGGAATTCGATTAGCCCTCTCTTCAAATGAAAATATGAATTTCATTTTAGAAAAACAATAACTTTATGACATGTCAGGGCTTCCAAAACAAACAAGGCGATCATTTGCTGCACATCAAGTTATTGCAGCCGGCTATAAATCTTGCAAGGGATTTCTCGCTACCCGACTGGCAAAAAAAAAAAGAGGGAAGACTGCACAGTGATGGCAGCATGTCCTTGAGCAGATGTAGCCTGTTCTCTCTTTAAACCAAGCTGCCTATTGTTAGAATAGGCCTCTTTGGCACATGTGATTAGCTAGGTAGCTTGAGCTGTACCATTATATCGCTGTAAACCTTCTCTTACTTTATTAGCTTTCTCTTCTCTATGACACTCTTTGCACATATGTAGAAGTCGCTCTCAGTTAAGACTACATGGTCACACATTATCACACAAGCTAGGCAGAGTCGCCTTCTTGTAGGAAGGCAGCCCAGAGTAGTATAAGAGCGGGAACCTTGGCGCTGGGAGTTATAGACCTTCTTCTGCGTCTCGCAGCTCCACAGCTGTGCATCGATCATTCTGGCATACATTAAATAGTTAAACTGTGAAGGCTGCCTCTTGGTAATTACTGTTAGCATATCGAGCATTAAAGATAAAGAACTGGGAACGAATCTAACACTACTAACACCCTGAATTGTGTCTTTCTTTTTTCCTACCCCTCATCTTCATTTTCCAATCACCTCTTCATCATCTATGGTTATTCTCTGGACTAACCGGTCATCATCATCATCATGATACCCCCCCCTCTCCAGCCAACATCCTGACAGTGGTCATCCTGTCCCAGCTGGTGCTGCGTCGTCAGAAGTCGTCGTACAATTATCTCCTGGCGTTGGCGGCCGCCGACATCACGGTCCTCCTCCTCATTGTTTTCGTGGACTTCATCCTGGAAGACTTTATTCTGGCTACGCCACTGCCGCCGTCGCTCAACAGCGCAGTGCAGGTGTTGGAATTCTGCTCCATCCATACATCCATCTGGATCACTGTGCCCCTCACTGTCGACCGCTACATTGCCGTTTGCCACCCGCTGCGCTACCACACTGTCTCCTACCCGGCACGCACGCGCAGGGTGATATTGGCTGTCTACCTCGGGTGCCTGCTCTCGGCTGCTCCATACTACTGGTGGCCCGAGCTGTGGCACGGCTCGCTAGCTGCGGCCGATGGGGGCGGCCCGGAGCGTAGCGGTCCAAGTGTCGCCCAGCACGTCCTGGTGTGGGCCCACTGTGCCACCATCTACCTCCTCCCCTGCGCCGTCTTCTTCAGCCTCAACGCCGTCATAGTGAGCAAGCTGCGCCGCCGCCGCAGCTGCTTCCGCATGCGCGGCTACTCCACTGGCAAGACCACGGCCATCTTGCTGGCCATCACCTCTGTTTTTGCCGTGCTCTGGGCGCCCCGCACCTTCCTGATCCTCTACCACTTCTACTCGCTGCCGCCGGCCTCGCTGGATGCCGGGCGCCTGCTGCATGCATTGACCGACTTTGCCAACATGCTGGCGTTGCTCAACACGGGCGTCAACTTCTTCCTCTACTGCTTTATCAGCAAGCGTTTCCGGGCCATGGCGGCCAACGTGCTGCACGCGCTACTCCGCTGCCGCAAGCAGCCGCAGCCGTTCTATGCCAGCCACAATTTCTCAATCACCAGCAGTCCATGGATTTCACCGGCCAACTCCCACTGCATCAAAATGTTGGTGTACCAGTACGACAAAAATGGAAAGCCTATTTGCATTTCCTCCTGAGGGCTCAGGGGATGGTGCTTCGGGGCTTTTGTCTCACTCTTGCCTGCACAGGACGCTTTGAGAAAAGGTCAGCTTGCACGGCAGGAACGGCAGTGACGCTTGAGCTAGCTATGAGCCAAAACAAAGCGTCTAGACAAAATAGCTTGTGTTTGAAGCAACGATGTTGGAACTGGCATCTCATTGCAAAAAATACGTACATTCTCCAGACTTTTGACCTTGTCATCGCTCTAGATCACGGACCGATATCCCATGCACGTGAATCGTAGCGGCCCCATGGGAGGCATCAGAGGCTTGGCCGCAATGAGTTCGCCGCTCAGTACGCCAGGAGTCCCCAATCCCCGGTACCGGTCCGTGGGTCACTTGGTACGGCCGCCAAGCCGTACAGGAAAAAACTTTTTTTTTTTTTTTTCATTGACGATAATTCATTCTGGTCAAGACGCTCGTCCCGGTCACGTGATATGTTTTCCGAGGCGAGCCTGCAAAAATGAGCAAGAATTTATTTAGAAAAATATAAAAAAAATATTTAAAAAAGTCGCTGTGTCCCTTGACACAAGACGCTCGTCTCGGTCACATGACATGTCACCCCAGTCGAGCCCGCGAGGCAAGCAAAAATGAGCAATATACAGATAAGTTTGGAAAGCTTCTTCGGAAAGGGAAAAAAGCCCAATGAGGAGACTGAAGAAGAAGAGGCTACCACTTCTAAGAAAAGGAAAGCTGCATTTAAAAGAACATTTCTGGAGTCGTACTTAAAATATGGATTTATCGCCACAGGTGACTCTGAGGTGCCAAGCACACTCGGTATATGTGGCGACACGAAACGAGCTCAGTGCTCCCACTAATTCAATGTATACTCGTTTTTATGCCAGTCATAACATTTTATTTCATCGTATTTATATATTTATTATACATTTATTATTTATTTATACAAATTTTTTATTTATTTATATAAAGGCCGGTCCGCAAAAATATTTCTGAGCGTAACCGGTCCGTGGCGCAGAAAAGGTTGGGGACCACTGCTCTACGCGACTACCAACACTCACTACTTTATGCGCCAGAACGTTGCAGTTGGCCCGATCCGGGATTCCGGCGCAGCCCCCAAATCAAGTAAATTTTATTTTATAGCCCTTAATTGCAAACATGGCCACAGTAGACAATTATTCTTGACATCCCCTGATCAGAACTCTGTCTAGCCGTTATCCTAATACAAGGACCGTATTTCCCGGAGTATGAATCGCTCCGGAGTATAGGTCGCACCAGCCATAAAATGCATAATAAAGAAGAAAAAAACGTAAATAAGACACACCGTTGTATAAGTCGCATTTTTGGGGGAAATGTATTTGACAAAATCCAACACCAAGAACAGACATGAATAGGCAACAACAGGCTGAATGGTACGGTATGCTAACGTTACATAAACACATAAACGGGAAACTGAGAACTTGCCTGACATAACATATTAAGAGTTATTCACATAACTAAAGCATAAATAACATGCTAACAAGTTTATCAAACCATCCACGCCACTCCAAATCATTAACTCCTACTAAATCTTCATCCTCTGTGTCACTTATAAACAACTCCGCTAACCCCGGAAGTACAAGATGTTTCCTTTTTTACGTGGCTTACTTCAGACTCATCATCAGTTGCAGTTCCAATTATCCCACAGGCCTAGAGCACCCTCATGTGATTTAGTGTGAAAAGAACATGTGAAGTGATCTAATAATGCGTTAATAATGCGTTAAGTCGCTCGTGAGTATAAGTCGCACCCCCAGCCAAACTATTAAAAAAAAAAAAAAAGTGACTTACAGTCCGGAAAATACGGTAGTTTGAACATGCGGAAGATTTACCTGTTTTTTTTTTTTTGTCTGGTGCTTGCTCTGGAAGTTCCAAACAGTTCCGGCAACTCGGCATATCACGGCTCCAAGATGTATTCACGCTAGACCGTTAACTGTCCCTGTTCAGTGGTATGGTTGAGAAGCTAGTTATCATCATTTCCATGATCAAGAAGAGGAAATTTCTGCCATTAGTGGATAGTTCTCTGTGAACTGATAATGGCCCTGGATGCTTTTCCGTCAACCATTACCCGGGCGAATGTAATCAAACGTTTCTTCAAGCCTTTATTGGGACAAGACAAATGCCTTGTGTCCCGCTAAGTCAGTTTGTTACATATTTTGTCATCTAGCAAATCCACCAAGCAGCTCTGAGGTTTGCTGTTCGTTTCTCGGGCTCCCTCTGTGGGGTGGGGCTTGTATTCACAACTCCTGCCTGCTAGATCAAGAAGTGACTTTGGTCTCTGCTCATCCATCCCACTGGCAGATGAAGTTTGCATCTCGTGTGGCAAACGCGTCGAAATTGCAAATGGCTCCCGCAGACACCTTCAGTCCCTTTAGTAATCCATCCAACAGTCGCCAGCTGTGTTCCTACCCGCCCGGAGGGATGAGACACATCCGTCCAACGGACAAAAAAACGCAACACTGACGAGTGTTTGATGCGATGTGGGCTTATTTGAGTTGTGGCCTTCCCCAGCAAGTGTCCGACATACATACATGATGCCTGCTTCTCAAGTCATTGCGCAAAAGAAGCAAACCTTGCTGCAACTCATAATTATTTGCTGAACTGTGAATAGTGACTGCATGTCAGCGTCATGGTGTGTGACACCGCTTGTTGGTGACCGACATTTTATGGCTATTCTGAAATGCCTTGAGTTTTTTGTCCTGGAAAAACTAGGACAACGCTGTTCCTTCGAACGGCCACGTAAGACGTGGGGAAGGTGTGCTCGCACGTCTCTGTCTTGGCCGAATTATGAAGGATGGAATGTACTCGTTTGACTCACTAAGATGACAAGTGGGCGGAACTCCATTTTGCCGTGTCTAGCGAGAGAGCAACATGTGGTCCTTGCGTCTCTTCCCATCACCGATAACCGCTCCCCTGTTTCTCGTCAGGTGCATGTCGGCATAGATGAGGAGCTCCAATCGCCAGACCAATCGCCGTGTTTTTGTTCCACTCAAATTGATTTTCTTCCAAATTGCAAAGCGAAATGAGAGACTTTGGCTTGCCACCTGCTCCTCTCTCTCCTTGCTGCCGTTGTTGGAGGGTCTTTGCTCTTTGCATCCACTTGATGTCCAAGCCACCTGCGCAGACGTCACTCTCAACTGTACTCTTTATCTGTCGACTGACAGCCCGCCCGCACAGTGAAAAATAGAAAACCAAGCAATGTTATTTCATGTTGGCAACTATTCGAATGTTTGTGACAAAATATCGTCTTTTCAGCTCCTCACGTGCTGTTCCTGCTCACAAAATGAGCATTCGAGTTCTTGCCCTTAACATGAGCATTGCTGCTCCTGCGCAATCTCAGAGCAACAATTTGACTGCACCAAAGTTTAACATGAATGTGTGCAGCCAAGACAAACTGCTCTGAAATTAAGCCAAAAGACTCACAAATGTTTCAATGGAGGTGAATGTAGGCCAGGCCTTGATGTTGTTTTGGCCCAGAACCAAAACAACCTCAGAACAACAACAACAACCGCCACATGTTTTCTCTTGAACTTGAACATTTGGAGCTCACTTCACATTTCAAAGGATGACTTGGGCCTAGCGCCAGTACTGGAGAGAGACGCTGGACGGCCAGGCCTTCTGTTTAAACCTCAGAACGGCAACAACCGCTTCGTGTTTTGTTTTGAACTTAAAACATGAAAGCTCACTTAACATTCAAAAGGTTGACTTGTGCTTAGCGCCTGTACTGGAGAAAAACGCAGGTCTAGAAGAAAAACAACTGTTGAGCGAGTGCGTACGCCTCGCTGTCAGTGCGAAGCAGCGCGTCATCGCATTTCATTGAGCGCCAGGGAGCAGTTGAGTTTTGCGCTAATGATTCCACGGTCGATCATCAAACATTTAGGTCTTACGCACAAAGAAATGGATTTCTAAGCCAGAGGAGCGTACTGCGGTTCTGATGACATTTGTAACAACACATGCTGTCATTCGTGCTGTTTGGGTGCACATGTGACATTTAGGCGAGGGGCTGTCTGCCGCTACCCGGGCCAACAGGGAACAAAGCAGGCATGCTGAGAACCCATCCCCCCTCAGATGGGAGGGTGAATGCAAGGAGGAGGCCATACCAAGAAACAATGAGGGTGGAATGCACCATTGTGTTATGTTGTGTTCTCTTCAATCAAATACTTAAAAGACAGAAGAGTACAAAGGCAGATGTCTCCATTTTTTTTATTTTTTATTGATTATTTATTTGTCCATTTATTTATTAATTTATGTATTCATTCATTTATTTATTCAGTTATTCATTAATGTATTCATTCATTTATTTATTTATGTAGTTATTCATTCATTCTATTGATTGATTGATTTATTGTCGAGCAGAATTCTCCATAGTAGCAGCTGTGGTAGAGCATGTCACTTGATCTTTCAAGAGGCCTTCAGATTATTGTGCTCTGTGACAAGATTATTTCCCTGCTGTCTCCTCCTGCTGGACAGTGTGTTTTGTTTCTGGGTGTGAGTCAGAAGGAAGCTTTAAAGAGTGCCAGAGGAACATATCAAATCCAATGTGTATTTCTATCAAAGGCAGACTATATAACAGCTAGAATGACAAACAGCACAGTATGGTAAAAACACGTGTTTGTGAAACCTACAACTGATGTTATTTTCAGGTTGTGATTTTGCACTTAATGACATTTTTGAGAAGTCTTTTACCTCCTTCCATGATTGTGTTTAGTTAAAAATGGTTTTAGATTGTACAGGAGTGACTATAGGCTTGCATAATAAACTGTCTCCTGCTTCTGAATGTATTATTGACTTAAAGGTTATGTATTATCGTGACGTGGGAAAGTATGCTGAAAAGCCAATATTTTTATTGAAGAAATAAAGAGGAGTGTCTCTGGGAACTGTGATGATTTTTTTTTTTTTTTTTTTGCATCAAATACTGACTCCTACGCTCAATGCACCTTTACAAAATACGCTTCTTAATAGTAGTTTATTATTGTACCAATATAATCTAAGACAAGCATCCAGGGTCTTTTAGGACATTGACACAGGACTATTTTATTTTAGTGGATAGAAGCTGGCATTTCACAATTTTGGAGAATCTTGAAAAAAATGGAAGGACTCTCACAGGGATATTGGATGCTAAACCATCACACAAAAGCTTCTAAGTGAGCACATAAGCAATATGCAGGGAAAAAAAAATTGAGGACAAAACACCAACACCTCTGTTTTCTTAAAAAAAAAATTTAAAAAATCCGTTCAGGCTTTAATAGCTTCAAGACATTTTTTTCCATTAATGGGACATAAATCTAACCGTCATTGGGTTACGGTATAGAAATAAAAATCCTTTCTCAGCCAAATACAAAGAGAAAAGCTGATCCCTGTGGAATCCCACAATATTGCAGAGCAGGGGGTGACTTTGAGCTCACAACTCAACTAATTTTTATTTATATTGCAAATTCATAACAGCTGCAGCTATAGCAAAGTGCTTAGCATCACTGTTCTACGTACCCAAATTCTCACATTATCCCTATGACCTAAATGAGATCTCTTCTTGACCTATTCAAAAAGTCTCATAATCCACGTTTGAGCATTCACATACAATTACTCCCCCCAAAAAAGCGATTCTCCTGACTTTAATGTTAATTGTGTGAAGGCAATGGCCTTCACACGTTATTCTACACCATTCTCTATTATCAGTGTGAAGGTGAAGACCTTCACACTATTGTTATTGCTGTCCTTTATTATTATTATTATTATTAGTGTGAAGGTGAAGACCTTCACACTATTGTTATTGCTGTCCTTTATTATTATTATTATTATTAATGTGAAGGTGAAGACCTTCACACTATTGTTATTGTTATCTTTTATTATTATTATTATTATTATTATTATTATTATTATTATTATTATTATTATTATTATTATTATTATTATTAGTGTGAAGGTGAAGACAGCTTGTAAATGGGTAAGAATAGCAGGACTGAGGGGGCTTTCTCCCTCTAACAAAGCAGTGCTCACATTGGTGAGCAAATCTGCTATTTGACTCGTAGACGTATTGTTTGATAGCAAATCATTGTTAACGCTTGACAAATCTAGCTCAGGTGTGTCACTTCTATGGCTTGTTTCGCTAAATGGTTGCAAACCTATTTCATCAATGTTTGTTAAGAAATCTGACTCTGCTGAATGTTTGAATTTCCTTTTTTTTTTTTTTTTTTTACAAAACACAACAGAAAAAAACACAGACCTATCTTGATTCGGCAAAATGTGTCAAAATACGTATTAGTTTAAAACATTACTGTAACCGCCTTTTGTAGATACAATTACCACGGCACTTTACGGGCTGTCTCCTATCAGGCCCCCTGCTGGCTGAGTGGCTCGTGCTGTAGAAGGATGACCCCCTCCTCCTCCTCCTTCCTCTTTGAACCCCTCGTCCTGTGTCACGACGCTTAACTGGAAGTAGATATAAAAAAAAAACAGTTAAGCCGTTATAATACCAAAAATAGCAAGTCGAATGATAACATAGAAAGAGAAAAAAATAGAAGGAATACCTCCAACTCTGTTTGTCGACTCGTGAGAATGGTTCAAGCCTTCGTATGCAGAAAGAGCCTCCGCTAATTCTATGTCCGTGGATGCTTCCTGTCGGTAGGTGTGGGACGTAAGTGGATTGGTTTCAATGGTAGCACGTGACTCTGATGCGGTTGGTCTCGCTGGCTCTGATCCGACTGCCCGCTTCCGCTGCTTCAAAATGGCACCCAAAGACACCCACTAGAGCAGGGGTGGGCAAACTTTTTGACTTGCGGGCCGAATTGGGTTCTAAATTTTGACCGGGGGGCCGAACCAGGAGCAGATGGATGTAGTGTTTGTGTGAAGTAATATGAACGACCTGTAAAGGTCATTGCATAAAAGGTTTTGGCCTTTAGTAGGTAGTAAAGCATGGATATTCCAAAAAAGTTTTTTGAAAACAAATGCATTTATTAACAGCATTAAAAAAAAAAACATCCCTAAAAAACTGCTATCAGTGTTTCTCAAAAAATATGACACTGTTATTATGAATAACAGTCTCCATCACTTCAGTGCCTGCAGGTCAGATTAATGAAAGATGTATGTTTATCTTATGAGATCACATCAAACGGCAAACATTTTGACCAAATATATCATCTTGAAGAATCGGTGAAAGCATACATCCAAATAAAGTAATCAAAACGGCAACACGGTGAGGGGTATCTGAAAATCAGAGCAGAGTTTTAACTCACAAACACCTGGTAACAGAAGTGAGGAAACGGAAAACACTTCCTTAAAGTAAGCCTTAAGAACTTTAAAGGTTAAGATTAGTCACAAACAGGTGGTGCATCAATGTCCTTGAGCATCCTGCATTGTTTGAAAATGAGAATGGTCGCTAGTTTCAATCCCTGCTATTTGTACAGATCATATT
This sequence comes from Syngnathus scovelli, assembly GCF_024217435.2. Taxonomy (NCBI): domain Eukaryota; kingdom Metazoa; phylum Chordata; class Actinopteri; order Syngnathiformes; family Syngnathidae; genus Syngnathus; species Syngnathus scovelli. Next base: position 8,802,733 of record NC_090862.1, on the reverse strand, counting down.
CAAAATGCATTTTTTTACAACAAATTTGAAAGCCTCCCCTTCATTTTCAGTGTTCATTTGATGTTGATGTTCATGTGGCTGAACGTCACGTCGCGTACGTCGAGCCAAATTGGCCACTCTTTTTAAACACTCGGCACTCAGTGTCCACCTTGCTTTTCCTTGGGCGACTCATTTTAATGGAAGGATTCCAGGGGAAGGTTTGTGGGTGGCTTTAGCGTAAAACTGTATCCGAAAACTCGGCGCGCAAATTACAAGAATGCTGTCGTCACAGCCCACACTCTAAATTCGGCACTGCTACAAATAGAGCGCGAGTGCGCCATTTCCGTACTACTGAGTACGTACACGCACTTGTGAGTGTGCACCGAGCTTTCTGACACAGCTTCCGGTAGTAAATGCGCAGGCGAGTGGTTCCCTATCTACTGGGGAAACGCAGTCACTGCAGGCAAAATGACCGAAAAAAAAAAGTTTAATAATACAATTTATTTAGGGTTAGCGGGCCGGATTAAACGGTCCCGCGGGCCACATCCGGCCCGCGGGCCGTAGTTTGCCCATACCATACAGACTCTAGTGACTAGAGTCTGTGATTCAAAATCAGCTTGTGTCGGCTGCTTGTTTTTCCTAGTGGCCGCGGCCACGAGATCTGTTACATACATAAAATAAATCACCAACTAATAGCATTTATATTAACTACCTTAGATGAACGGTTGACTCACCGTAGTCTGATTGTGTTAGATAAACCCCGCCAAAGTCGTCGTCAAAAGATGCGCGGACATCGGCAAAAACCGGTAAGAAACGTGAAGTACTTTGAGAAAAAAAAAAAGAAAAAAATAAAATAAAAAAAGCTTACAGCACCTGATATTCCCAGGTGGTCTCCCATGCAAGTACTAACACCGAATACATATGGCATTCAGAAACTTTGCAAATTTTCAGGGGCGATTGTGTCAATAAAATGCAAAACTTTGATACCCATGACAGCTTACGGCCATACAACCTTGAGAACGCCAGATCTCGTCCGATCTCGGAAGCTAAGCAGGGCCGGGCCTTTATTTTTTTGCAATGTAGTTCACGTTTCTTACCGCTAGAGAGCAGACTATGTACAATGAATAAAGAGCCTGACTCCAGCAGTCTTTATTGTAAAATAACCCAACACAAGACATTGTAGTGCTTTTCTGCTTTTCATGACATTTACTTTGATACAGCAAAATGCAGGTCACAACGGCAAATTCGTGCTAAAATACAAAAAGCTGTCAATAACTTTTCATGATCGCCATGTTTTCGTGAAACACCAAAAGTCTTAGAAGAAAGCCTGGTTGTGACATGGATGGTTTAGGGAATACGAGGTGCTTAAAGCCTTTTTTTTTTCCACGTCAATTGTGAAAGGAAATGTTTACAACAGCCATCTGTCACGTCTCGTCCCCAACTGCTCCACTATGTGTCTGTTGTCTTGGTTTCTGTCTGTGTGCTCGCCCCTCCCCTCCTGTGTGTCCATGATCAGTGTGATTGTTCCCACCTGCCTCTCGTCACCTGTCGTGTATAAAAGTCCTGTCTGCCCCTCACTCCCTGTCGGATCATTGGTTGCTGTCCTGTTGGTTGCTGTCGTTCGGTGTTGTCGTACTGTCGTGACGCCGTCATGTCCTGCTGTCTTCTTGTTTCACGTCCCGGTCAGTCAGTCAAGTTATTGTTTGTTAAGTCATGTCAGTTTGCCTTTTGAGTTGCTTCAATAAACCCTGGTCCAAGCTGCACTTGGTCGTCCTGCTCCATGCCCCACCCGACCGTGACAAAATGATCCGACCATCACAGCGACCAGCGCTTGGACCCCCTGTTAGGGTTTTCCAGGTTATCTTTATCGTAGGATTATGTTGGAATGTAACCTGTAATAATTACCCTCGCCTGTCCTGTCTTAACAAAAGTAGTAGAACAAAGTGCTAAGATCTTTTGAACTGATTGACTAGCTGCAGAGGAAGCAATCAAAGTTGTTTTGTTCACACAACATCGTGAAGGACCCCCTGCTGTGCTTTGATCAGCCAGGGGCTTCGGCCATTTGTCTACTCTGACCCCCACTCTCACCCCCACTCTGTTTCTCTCAATAAAAATGGTCCTGCAAGAGGCCTGAGTCAGACTTCATTCGATAATCGCTGTTCAGACAGCGACGAATGGACTCTCCACCTGCAGGTGTCTAAAAGAACTTGCTTGTCTCCTGTTTGGTTCTTGCAAAATAAGTTGGAGTGAGCAAATCTCTAACATTTTGGTGCCGAAACCCGGGATCCTCATACCCACCATCTGACCGGCGAAAGAGGACGTGCTGCATTGTCGACAAGCCAGCGTCCATTAGGAGGACCTGGAAAAGAAAGTCCTGGGAAGAGAATTCTTCGCTGGGCCAGCATCTTAGGTCTGCCTTCGTCTGACAGAGGTGGATTGACGGGATCCGGCGGTGCAACGAACCAGGGGACAAGTAAGTTAAAGCGCTAAAGATACGGCTTTGGTTTGTCCGAGCTATGAGATTCGGCTTTGGTTTGTCCGAGCTATGAGATTCGGCTTTGGTTTGTCCGAGCTATGAGATTCGGCTTTGGTTTGTCCGAGCTATGAGATTCGGCTTTGGTTTGTCCGAGCTATGAGATTCGGCTTTGGTTTATCCGAGCCATGAGATACGGCTTTGGTTTGTCCGAGCTATGAGATACGGCTTTGGTTTGTCCGAGCCATGAGGCCTAAAAAAAAAAAGCGCTGGAGTTAGTGTGATTGAGTGTGTGACTGGTAGGATAAATTGACTAAAAAGCAGTTCTAGCGTTGATCCACGGCAATAATACAGGCTAGTAATTTGTTGAAAGGTCAATTTAAACCTGCATTGAGGATCCTCAAAGAAATAAGTAATAATAGTAATAATAATAATAATAATATTTTTGAGACAGAGATTGTAAAACCTAAAACTACTAGAATTAAGATGGGAAATAAAAACGGTAAATCTCTACCTCTTGACGGAGATGAGAAGTACATGGCGAGTAGATTTCTTAATTGTATGCAATATATGCTGAAGTGGAAGAAAAAGTATGGAGTAGAAGGGAAGTTGAGAGTTGAAGTGTGGAAGATAGTAGTTGATGTTTTAGAAGAGAGTGTGGATAGAAAGAAAAATGGACTGAAAAAGAAAAGAAAAGAGAGTGAATTGGATTGTGCTAAAATGTGGTTGAAAGCTTCACAAGAAAGAAGAGAACAAATCCAAAAGATAGAAAGTTGAAAAGTGATGAGGCCGCCATTCAATTGAGATTTGAAAAAGAATTCAGGGTGCATAGTGGCATCCCATTCAATGATACAGCTGAGAGTGCTTATCAACAACAGCTTAAAAATGCGCTCCTCACTAATTTCCGCCCTGAAATAGGCAACTGGGTGAGGAAACATTTGGTGGAAGTGGATGTTGCAAGTGTGACAACAACTATGCAATGGGCCAGACATGCTGAAAAAGTGATCAAAAAAGGCAAAAGTTCTGATGTATTTCATCTAGATGATGATAATGATCTAAATGAAGATACAACGATCTTCTTCCAAAGTTCCCAAAGGGGCAGAGGGAGAGTTAGATACCAACAAGGTCGCAAGCCACCATTCAGATCAAAACCCCTATCAGATTTAGACAACTGTTGGAACTGTGGGAGACGAGGACACTATGCAAGAGTGTGTCGTTTTGCAAAACAATATCAATCAAAGGGTGGAGGAAGGAGCAGAGGAAAAGCCTCATTTTTAGCATGACAAGCTTCCTCCTCTTTGACCGCTTATGCTCATACAGAGAAAGAAAGAATAGATTCCCATATGACAGCAAAACATGTCATTGTCAGATTATTAGAATTTTTTTTTTAGATTATTAGAAGTCCTGTCCATCCAAGAAGTATGACAATGCTGTTTGTATGCCCAAATTACAAATGACTCGAGCTCAAATTGTGTTACACTGAAGTTAAAATATGCAAATCAAGTGGTAAAGGAATGCAACTTGCTTCTAGAAGATAAATAAATAAAATTAGAATGTGCTGTCCTCGTGTGCATGGGAGGGACCAGCTCATGATCGACCACAGGAAATGGCCAGCCTGTGACGAATCATTGGTGCTGGGAACTACTACCTTTTGCATGCAAGAGCTGTGCATGCGTGTGCGTATATGTTAAAATGATGAACATAGGCTAAAGTTTTTGTATAAAAAAAAATTTGCTAGACTGTGGTCTATCCAATTAGCACCACAGAACAGAAATGATTTTGAAAGATAAAAATGAGAGGAAAAAGAGAGAAATCTGTTTGCAAGCAGAAACTAATCCACACTAGTGCATGTTAAGTGTCGAGCCCACATGAGAAATTCGAAGAAAAAAAACGACAGAACATGCTTTCAGGAATTGGAAGAAGCTAAATTGTGAATTTAAGATTTTGCAATGCTACATTTAATAGGAATAATTGATTGGTTGTGTTATAATATATAAAATTCTAAATGCAAGCTAAATCTGAGAGATTGAGTTCTTCAAATTTAAAAACAAGAAAAAAATCAGATTAATTTGACAATTGTTTGTTTTAGTTAAGTTTTTTTGAATTGGTGGATTATTCTACCAGGAAACCTGAGTTGAAAATGATATATGAATGTTGTGTGGTGAGCTTGGATGAATTGGGACCAATGTGATAGAAAGACTCCTTTTTGGAGACTGCGTGTGAGATGCAAATGAACATTGATGAATGATAGCCTGAATGAAAAGAAATTACAGGTTGAATGGTTGAAGTTGTTGGCGACTACTATAGAAAATTAGTAGAGCGACTTTGATGAAAGAGTGATTTTGAGCAGGTTGAATGTTAGAAAGAAACACATAGCTTTTGGATTGATAATTAACTAGAGAAAAAAAACTGGAGAACCAGTAACACATGTAGAAGATGTGTGAACTGAGAAATTGAGAAGCGTTTTGGAAAGAAAGTCAAATTAAATGATGATGGAATCGTATGTAGTAAAGAACGCATGCTCCCAAAAAGTTTGTCAAGGTGTGAGGCATGGGCGTTGCCAAGCCTCAAAAGGGGGGGAGTAAGTAGGACAGATAGTGGAAGATAGTAATAATACAACACTTTATGACAATGAATTTTCGAATACATTTGGTGTTATATTGTGGTAACTTTTTTGCTCTGGTGTAGATGGGTTAGCAACACGAGAGATTTGGAGGTTCAAAAGAAAGACAGTTAAAAGAAAACATTTTTTGGACAATTGCAGGCTAACAGGAACATGAGAACGATAAGAACTACGAGGTGGGATCCAATTTCATTGGGGAGATTGAGAATTCACAGCACCATACTCTAAATCACATTTTTGAGCAAGCATGACAATAACATGTGAGAGGTCAAGACATACAGATCAGGGCTTGATGTGGAAAGCAGACCTCGATGAGTTGATTTTCAATAATGATACTGAAGACAACATACTGTCCGATTAAATTGGAACTATAGATAAAATGTAGCTCAAAAATAGGATGAGTTGCAGGATTTACGATATAAAAACAAGACCGTTGTTATTAGGAGAATTTGAAGTTTGGTAGATAAATGTTACCAGCAAATTGATGGAAGCAGCTACATTTGGAGATAGTCTTACAAGTTTGACGTCCCAGCCTGTCATTCTCAGTGTCAGGGCCCCTGAAACCCAATCCGAGTCTTCGCCTGCAGCCGTGAACAACTACAAAATGGTGCCTGGCTCTGAAGCACCTTTGACCTTTGGCGAAGGACAAGAAAAGACTGCTGTTGTGCTTGGAGGAGGACAAGTACACTCCGGAGGAAATACAACATCCTCGGGGACGAGAAAAGACAGTGAAAAGCGGAGGAACTCACAATGATGAAAATTGACTAATTTGAACAATGGACTCATTCAAGAGTGATGGATGGGGTCGCTCTGAAGCAACAACAAAAGAACACCAACTTGATAGGGTGAAGTGCGGCAAAAAGATATGGACTTGGAGTGTCCGACAACCAAATCGCACTCCTTGCTACGGCGTTCCCAAATTTGGTGAAGCTTGGGTCAAAGTGGAAGGGAGGTTCATTGTGCACTGAGTTTGACAGAACTGAGGAGATTTGATAAATGAATAAATAAAAATTTGAAAAATACATAGGGCTACAGATTATAATCAGAGATTGAACGGATTTAGATAAAACAAATAGGCTAAAACGGTAGGAAACAAGAGCAAGATCTTTTATTTTGGCTCATCAAGCTTAAGACGTAGAGGTCGAGTTATATAAATTTTAGAACAGGACATTTGGCAGTCAGGAGGAAGCTAGGTTGCTCAATGTACCTACTCAATACAATAGTAAGTTTTTTGCACCACAGTGGAGGTTGGATGGTCAGAAAGTTAGGTACGTTCAATTTTTGACATTCACACAATCATGCATAGGAGCCACACGGCGACAGTTAACAAGACAATGACTGCAATAGGGGCCACCTACGACTGCACCGACATGAAAAAGTAGAAGCGAGAGAGCAGAGTATGGGATTATATGCTAAAACGTCTGCTATACAGTTACCGATAGGAGATTCTATCAAAAGAAGCTACATGAGAGATGGATTACAATCTCTTTGTCTGTGTGTTCTGTTTGCGAGTAATCTCTGTAAAATTGTGACAGTCTTGTTGTCGTTCGTCTGAACTTTGTATGCCGTTTTGTGTATGTGTGCGTGCAGATGTGTGTGTGTGTGTGTGTGTGTGTGTGTGTGTGTGTGTGTGTGTGTGTGTGTGTGTGTGTGTGTGTGTGTGTGTGTGTGTGTGTGTGTGTGTGTGTGTGTGTGTGTGTGTGCGTGTGTGTGCGTGTGTGCGCGTGCGCGTGCGCGTGCGCGCGTGCGTGTGCGCGCGTGCGTGTGCGCGTGTGTGTTCACACCCTGTGTGGGTGCGAGCGTGTGAGGAGAAAGAAGGCATGGGTAAGACAATCTCTTTTAAACCAGGAGGCAATAAATGGGAACGGCCCTGTCATAAATAGTTTTTGGTTAAAGGGAATCATTAGGAAGTGTTCAAACTCTTCCCGCAAACATTCCTATTTGCCAGTTAAATGGGCACTACAATTGACTACGAGAGTTGCAAACAACAGATGAAGAGCAGTCCTTGGCAGATTATATGATCAGGACGCTCAAACTGTGTCAAAGACAAATTTACTGCCGCTTGATCTTTCCTCCTCACAGGTCGACAACCCCATCAATCCAGGAGACTGGGTCTACATCGAGGTCATCAAAAGAAGGAACTGGGCCAGCCACGACGGGAGGGACCATTCCAAGTCTTGCTGACTACACATGTTGCATCCAAGGTTGCAGGACCCACAAATGCATTAACGACGACTGCTCTCCAGGAGGAAACTGGATGGGAGCTTTGGACATCACCGCTGTGTGCCAGGATGAGAGAGCCGTTTTCAAGGTGTAAGGGCTCTACTACCAACATGGCTGCACCATCGGACGGGACCTACTTCATCCAGAAGTTCAGAGGCACTGCCTCACCTGCATCCTATGAGTGCACGTGCCTGTTCAGTACGGATCATGGTTTTGTGGTCACGAGAGTTGTCCCATGCTGCCTGCCAACTGGACACGAGTGTGTGCGCCAGTGTGTGTGACAGACCTCACCTACAGACTAGAACATCAGCAGCTGACGAAAACGCGAGCACATATACAACTTCTTAGACGTGACGGATGTGATAATGATAATGAGACGTGGATTGCGTAGATGCTGTTCTGTTGAGCATGTATTGCGGAAACTTGTTGATTTGACCATCGAAAATGCTTCACAAGTGATGGATACAATGATGTACTGTTTCTGTGTTTTTCTTTTTATTTTTTATTGATAGTGTTGGATTTTGTCCACAATTTAGGGAGCGCGTTATCTGCGCCTCACGGCAAAAGCCTTTGCCAATCACCTGTTCTCCAATTTACTCACTGCGTGCTCGTTTGATTTCTTCAGATTTAGGAAAATGCAAAGACACTGAAGCAGAAATTAGACTTAGACAGATTGGTTGAGTTCAATCACAATTCTTGTTCAAAAAGCTCTGTTTTCAGGAAAGTACAATACAGCGCTGGGCCCTTCAAGAGCGGAAAGTCTCCATTCAGAAAAGGCAAAGTCCAAGGTTGTTAGATCAGTTTTATATTCAGTAGCACATTGTGGGCTGGGATTGATGGGCGATGAGTCTTCGGGGTGGGGCAAGTTCGAAGGAGAGTCTGCTTCCATGGGAGTGGTGCTGGTTATGGGCGATTCGGTGTGTTGGTGGGGGGCTGTTGGTGTGTGTGTGTGTGTGTGTGTGTGTGGAGGGGGCTGTTGTCTTCCATCCCGTCTCTCGGCCTTGGCGATCATCTTTGGCCGAGTTCTCGGGTGGCTCCTTCTGGCACCCACTGGTTTTATCTCCACGTGACCTTCCTGTGAACATTCTTCTCCAATCTTGGACATACACTGTCGTACCGCATTCAACCGTATCTTTTCTTTGTTAGACAAACTATTTCCCTCTGTGCAGAGCGTTCAGTAGTAATTAAAAACTGGCGTCTAGCATTAGTCAAAACATAAGATACAATCAAGTACTGAACGGTCAAGACGACTCTGGCCGTGTCCATGATTCAGAGAAAAAACATCAGGCATGCATTCCACAGTTCCTTAAGGGTCATTAAGCTATTTAGGCAATATATCAAAAGTCATTTGTTATTTCAAAGTCCTCAGAAATATATATATCAGATCATAAAGTTATAAAAACCTTTCTCATCACCACTTATCAAAAATGTCTAGTTATGTCTTCTTTATTGATTTGGTGTGTACGTATAATTATATGCTTCAAATGTTTCTTTTATTTATTTAATATGTGAATATACTTGTCTGCTTATGTACTTTATTCAATGAGGTTTGGGCATATCTGTTTTTGTAGCGAGGCAGGACTTTTTGTATTTCGACCTCATTCCTTCAATAGCATTCTGGTCGCCTGTGGCAACGGGGCCGTGTAAGAATTTTCCTGCTAATAACATCTGGCCAGCAGGTTTTTCGCTTACACAATAAGTTTGAGGTAATGCCTCATCTTCACTGGAAAGTGTTGCTATCATTGTTTGTTGTTTTTATTTTTACCATTCTACTTTCTTCATTATACGTATATATGTTTTTTTTCTTGTCTTTGTTGTTTGGGGTGACATAATCATATGATAAAACAGGAGGGAGATGTTAGGGTTTTCCAGGTTATCTTTATCGTAGGATTATGTTGGAATGTAACCTGTAATAATTACCCTCGCCTGTCCTGTCTTAACAAAAGTAGTAGAACAAAGTGCTAAGATCTTTTGAACTGATTGACTAGCTGCAGAGGAAGCAATCAAAGTTGTTTTGTTCACACAACATCGTGAAGGACCCCCTGCTGTGCTTTGATCAGCCAGGGGCTTCGGCCATTTGTCTACTCTGACCCCCACTCTCACCCCCACTCTGTTTCTCTCAATAAAAATGGTCCTGCAAGAGGCCTGAGTCAGACTTCATTCGATAATCGCTGTTCAGACAGCGACGAATGGACTCTCCACCTGCAGGTGTCTAAAAGAACTTGCTTGTCTCCTGTTTGGTTCTTGCAAAATAAGTTGGAGTGAGCAAATCTCTAACACCCCCCCCCTCCTCCATCAGATCCTGCTGCGATGCCCAATCCACGACCGCTAATCCGTGTATGTTCCAGCGCCATGGGCTTCGCGGCATCGTTGGGACTCTGCTGCCGGAACGCCGGACCCGTGGCCACCATCGGACTTTGTTCCGGCGACGCTGGACCCGCGGCCGCCATCGGAGTGCTTCTGGCGCCAGCGGCTTTGCGGCCGCGATCGGACTCTGGTGCCGCGACGCCGGACTCACGGCCGCCGTTGGAGTGCCTCCCGGCGTCATGAGACTCACGGCCACCATCGGGCGCGAACGTCAGCAGACATCCAAGCCAGCTGCGTCGGACCCGCGATCGTCCCTGGCTCTACTCCCACTGCTGCGGCGCTTGATGGCTCTTGCCGCCGCGCACAGCCCCGCCTTCCGAATGCCGCCGATCACGGTACGGACTTTGTGAGTGGCCGCCGATCGCGATACAGACTTCCGGAGTCGCCGCCAATTGCCGTACGGACTTCCTGAGTTGCTGCCGATCGCGGCACAGACTTCCAAAGTCGCCGCCCGAGTGCGGTTCGGTTCCCCGAGTCGCTGCCCGAGTGCGGTTCTGTTCCCCAAGTGGGGAACGCGTGAGGTGTCCGAAAAGAGCACCAGGAGAGCGGATAGACACTTTTTAAGCTCCGCGGTGGAGATCACGGAGCGTTATTAGACTTCCAGCGGCCCGCTAGCCAAACCAAAAGTGGCTTTGCTGAACGTGGAGCGCGATCTGGCACCTCGCACGGGGTGCATCTCCCCACCGCGCAGAGTTCCAGGGGCTCGGGGAGACTTTTCAGCGATGCCGCTGCAGCTGTAGCGGGGAATTACCTCCCTCAGGCGGACACGCGAAGTCAATACACCGTCAATCGCACTTAGCGCGTATCAACCTATTCTCCGGTCCGACGGCACTTTGTGTGTTTTCCACGTGCTCCTGGGACTACCGAGAAGCCGCGCACACGCACGAGGCGGCCCAAAAAAGAACAAGGAGAGCGGATGGACACTTTTTAGCGGTCCGACGGCCCTTTGTGCCTTTTCCACGAGCTCCTGGGTCTACCGGGAGGCCAGTCACACGCCCGAGGCGGCCGCAAAAAGCACCAGGAGAGCGGATAGACAATTTTCGGCGGTCTGATGGCACTTTGTGCCTTTTCCACGCGCTCCTGGGACTACCGGAGGGCCGTGCACACGCGGGAGGCGGCCGAAAAAAGCACCAGAAGAGCGGATGGACACTTTTTAGCGGTCCGACGGTACTTTGTGTCTTTTCCACGCGCTCCTGGGACTACCGGGAGGCCGCTCACACGCGCGAGGCGGCCGCAAAAAGCACCAGGAAAGCGGATGGACACTTTTTAGCGGTCCGAAGGCACATTGGGCCTTTTCCACGCCCACCTGGGACTACCGGGAGGCTGCGCACACGCGGGAGGTGGCCGAAAAAAGCACCAGGAGAGCGGATAGACATTTTTTAAGGTCTGCGGCGGAGATCACATAGCGTTAATAGACTTCCAGGGGGCCGCTAGCCCACCAAAAGCGGCTTTGCTGACCGTGGAGCGCCATCTGGTACCTCGCACGGGACACATCTCCCCCCCGCGAAGAGTTCCAGGGGCTCGGGGAGACTTTTCAGCACTGCCGCTGCAGCTGTAGCGGGGGAATAACCTCTCTCTGGCGGACACGCCTTGTCAATACACCGTCAGTCGCACTTACCGCATATCCGCCTCTTCTCCGGTCCGACGGCACTTTGTGCCTTTTCCACGCGCTCCTGGGACAATCGCGGGGCCGTGCACACGCGGGAGGTGGCCGAAAAAAGCACCAGTAGAGCGGATGGACACTTTATAGCGGTCCGGCGGCACTTTGTGTGTTTTCCACGCGATCCTGGGACTACCGAGAGGACGCGCACACGCGCGAGGCGGCCAAAAAAAGAACCAGGAGAGGGGATGGACACTTTTTAGCGGTCCGACGGCACTTTGTGCCTTTTCCACGCGCTCCTGGGACTACCGGGGGGCTGTGCACAGGCGGGAGGCGGCCTAAAAAAGCACCAGGAGAGCGGATGGACACTTTTTAGCGGGCCGACGGCACATTGTGTCTTTTCCACGCGCTCCTGGGACTACCGGGAGGCCGCTCGCACGCCCGAGGCGGCCGCAAAAAGCACCAGGAGAGCGGATGTACACTTTTTAGCGGTCCAATGTCACTTTGTGCCTGTTCCACGCGCTCCTGGGACTACTGGGGGGGGGCGTGCACACGCGGGAAGTGGCCGGAAATAGCACCAGAAGAGTGGATGGACACTTTTTAGCGGTCCGACGGCACTTTGTGCCTTTTCCACCAGCTCCTGGGACTACCGTGAGGCACCTGCGTGAAGTTGGCCCCCCCAACCTCGCAAAATTTAAGGAAAATAGTCCGATTCGTTTGTGCTTCGTTTGTGCCGGTTTGTGCAGCAAAAATCATCGTTTGTGCTGCTATGTTTTTTTAGTTATGAACGATTATTTTATAGGTCATCCAGAGTTCACCCAGCCCCCCCCCTTTCCCCCCAAATGAACCCAAAATGGTACCGTCCGTTTGTGCTTCGTTTGTGCTGGTTTGTGCAGCAAAAAGTTTCGTTTGTGCTGCTTCCGTTTCGGAGATATTAGGCATTTAATTTCTAGCGATGACGTCACCGTGAACTTGGCCCCCCCTTTTTCTCCAAATGGACCCAAAATGGTACCGTTCGTTTGTGCTTTGTTTGTGCTGGTTTGTGCAGCAAAACGTTTAGTTTGTTCCGCTTCCGTTTCGGAGATATTAGGCATTTAATTTCTAGCGATGACGTCACCGTGAACTTGGCCCCCCCTTTTTCTCCAAATGGACCCAAAATGGTACCGTTCGTTTGTGCTTCGTTTGTGCTTGTTTGTGCAGCAAAAAGTTTCGTTTCTGCTGCTTCCGTTTCGGAGATATTAGGCATTTAATTTCTAGCGATGACGTCACAGTGAACTTGGCCCCCCCTTTTTCTCCAAATGGACCCAAATTGGTACCGTTCGTTTGTGCTTCGTTTGTGCTGGTTTGTGCAGCAAAAACTTTCGTTTGTGCTGCCTCCGTTTCGTAGATATTACACATTTATTTAATAGCGATGACATCACGTAGCTCCGCCCCCGTATTTACTTCCAAATGGACCCAAAATAAAATAGTGCCGTTCGTTTGGGCTTCGTTTGTGCTGGTTTGTGCTGCAAAAAGTTTATTTTGTGCTGCTTCCGTTTCGGATATATTAGGCATTTAATTTCTAGCGATGACGTAACCGTATTTCGTCGCGAATTTCAAGCTCCTGGACTGGAATGCTCCTGATGTAGGACGAATACAAGGTAAATATGTTCTTCGTCTTTTTTTCTTCTTTTTATCTTGCAGAAAACTTTCACTGCGGGAAACGGCTTTTATTGTGCTTATTGATTAATTCCCTTGTTATCATTACGCCTATATGATCATTATTTTCAATTAAATCTGACGTGTAAAAGGTTCACTGCAACCTAAATACCTGGTGAGTCTATGTTTGTTCCAAAACATTGATTAATGCAACAATTAATACATGTATGTGAAGTTGATGACAGCCAGAAAAAGAAACTTGAAAACGTGAAAAAATAACTTTCTTTGTCAAAGGGAACATCATCAACATTTTTTACAACAATTCAAACAATGTATTACTGCAATGTGTAGAACACAGCATGCGGGAAGATTTTAGTGTTTACTGATGCTGCTTTCACTCCACTTCCCAGGTCATTATAGATCTCCCAGGCATATGCAGTCCTCCTGCAGTATGCCACATAATGGCCAAGAGAATCCTGGGTCAGTCCTGGTTCAAAGCCAATGACAGCTCTTAAAGTAAATGTCTTCTCTTTTAGCTCCAGACTGGAGGGAAATTCAAGCAAGGCAACTTCCTTGCAACTGCTACCAAGGTCAGTGCCAATCCACACAAACTCTCCCAGATTGTAGCTGTGAGTGACATTACCTGAACACAGAGCCTTGCCTGTACTGTCGTCCTGTGTTTCGAATGAAGACGGACACTGGGAAGGGTTTTCTATTGGCCTGAGGCAGAGAGAGTCAGGAAGACTGAGTCCCTCTTCAGCAGCAGTCTGAAGAGAAGCCATGCCACAGGTCTGCAGGACAGCAATGTTTACACAAACAAATGAAACTTGCCTCGTTACTTGTTGGCTTAAACTGCAGTACTGTGAGGAGCATTGTTTTATCAAATGCACACTTGGGATATTCCTCATTGCGCTCTCAATTACAATGGAGATGTGGCATTGTGCATCAATTTGGAGAGCACCAGAGGTCAGGAGGACAGGTTTGAATATTTGCCCCAGCAGTTCTGCCCTCTGTGAGTATACCTGTTGGTTCACACCCTGTGTTGTGATGGTTTTCACCAGGTGGAGGAATTGGTTCCCATGTTCATAGTTCAGAACAGTCTTTTCCAATGAAAAACGTTCACAGAAAGAACAGCATAAGCATTGCAAGACAGAATCAAATGCACAGGTATTGAGCACAAACACTTTTGATGTGCGAAGTTTAACAGGCTGTTGATGATTCCCGTTTTTCAACAATGGTACCTTGACTTTTTTCCAGCCCACTCGTGTATCAATATGCAGCCATTCAGGACAAGGAGAAAGATATGACGTGATCTTTCTTTTCTTCGGTGGGACCGCTAAACCTCTCCAGTTTTCAACTGCACTGTCAGTAGATGCATCTGGCTCCGCTTCTTCAGGATGAGATTTTTTTTCCCTTTTGTTTACTACTTCAGTTTGAGAAGTACTGCAGACGTTGTCAGGCTCTTTGACAGTCGTGGCATCACACTCATCCTTTTCACTTTTTTGTTTTGCAAAGCAAATCCGCATGTTTCCTTCAATGAAGGAAAGATGACGAGCAACAAACCGGTCCACACGCATGGGTAGGCTTTCATGCTTGAAAAGGCCTTTTTTTATGTTTTTGAACTCTGCTTCAACAGCTGCGGAACTTGCAGTGATGCTGGTGCTTTTGAAGAGAGGGACCATTATTGCTGTCCAGAGTGGCAAGTAACTTCCAAGTCCTGTTATTTGGGGAATAATCTCAGGGAGGAAGTGGATGTTGTCTCTATCCCCATCAGCCATGGCAAGTGACCTGCTCTCCTCACATATTTCTGTCACCCACTGTCGGACATTAGTCTGGATGTGTTGGTTTAATGCATCACCTGGTTCTTGTCCCTCATCTTCCTCATCTGAAATGGGGACAAATTCCTCCGCGATTTGCGCTCTCAAGTATTTCTTGCACTTTTCTGATGGAATAGGGGCTCCAGAACTGTCATTACCCTCTGTTAGAGATTTGCTCACTCCAACTTATTTTGCAAGAACCACAAGGGAGACAAGCAAGTTCTTTTAGACACCTGCAGGTGGAGAGTCCATTCGTCGCTGTCTGAACAGCGATGATCGAATGAAGTCTGAAAAGTCTCCTTCCTGCAAGGGCATATTTATTAGGAGGAACAGAGTGGGGGTGAGAGTGGGGGTCAGAGTAGACAAATGGCCGAAGCCCCTGGCTGATCAAAGCACAGCAGGGGGTCCTTCACGATGTTGTGTGAACAAAACAACTTTGATTGCTTCCTCTGCAGCTAGTCAATCAGTTCAAAAGATCTTAGCACTTTGTTCTACTACTTATGTTAAGACAGGACAGGCGAGGGTAATTATTACAGGTTACATTCCAACATAATCATAGGATCAAACTAACCTGAAAACCCTAACACCCTCTGTCTCACTCAGTGCCACAATGGTGATAGCACGGAGAAGTTCTTTTGCATGTTGCAAACATTGTGACTTAAGAAGCTGTGCAATTGACCTGACAAAGAAATCCTTAACACGAGGTCTTTTGTTTTTCAGGCAGTCCCATCGGGAGATCATCTTAATACAGTGTGCTACATCTACCCTGACAAAACATCGAGGTAGATGTCCAGGCTGATTCCCATGTGAAATGTTAAAGCACTCATTGATATAGCTCTTCAAATCAGGATGAGGGGTAAAAGCTTTGACTAGAGCTCCAAGAATCGCCAGCGAAAAGTCACTTACTGCTTCTTTAGGAACAGATGCACCTGCATGGATCCATTCCTTCAGCCACTGTGTGATAGCATTAATATCATGCTTCTCTGACAACATCTGCACGACTGGTATACTGGAGCTGGTATGCCCTGTCATAACACCCTGATACAGGAAGATATGGCCCGACATGCCATTCGGCCTCATCAGTTTTTTAACTATTGAGCCCATTGCATCAACACATAATATTGGGTGAGATTTCTTTAAGCTCTTGTACATATGCATTTGTGTTTGACTCCAATAGTGACAGAAAAACTTGTCAAGTCCAATGTCTGATGCTGTCACTGTGAGGTGCACTGTATTTCAACATCTGCAATGATAAAATTGGATTTTTGTCACCTAATGGCAAATAATTTTTCTCTTGCTTTGCCTTGCGCAGGGTGGCCAAATTTGGCAGGTGGCTTGGCTCAGGGACTCCAAAGGTCATCAGTTTATTTGCCTGTGATGCTCGCCATACATGTGGTTCCATCCTGCCCTCACAAAGTTCCTTGGCTACCTGGACACGCAACTGTCCAGATAGAAACCGTTTTGAGCTACCAGTGTGTAGAGAGTCATCACTGTTCTTAATGAAACCCTGTTGCGATATGTCTTACCGGCCTGCAGAGGTCACTTTGCATGGTAATTAGTTGGATAATACATGTGTAAGAATTGAAGAGTTATGATGTCAAGTGAAAATTTGTTAGAATAAAATACATGACACGGGGTTAATGAAGATGTATAATTATAATCATGCAAACAAATTTGTTTTGCGGCACAATCAATTGGTACCATTTTGGGTTCATTTGGAGGTTACGTCAGCGCTAGAAATTAAATGCCTAATATATCCGAAACGGAAGCAGCACAAACAAAACTTTTTGCAGCACAAACCAGCACAGACGAAGCCCAAACGAACGACACTATTTTATTTTGGGTCCATTTGGAAGTAAATACGGGGGCGGAGCTACGTGATGTCATCGCTATTAAATAAATGTGTAATATCTACGAAACGGAGGCAGCACAAACGAAAGGTACCAATTTGGGTCCATTTGGAGAAAAAGGGGGGGCCAAGTTCACCGTGACGTCATCGCTAGAAATTAAATGTCTAAGATCTCCGAAACGGAAGCAGCACAAACGAAACTTTTTGCTGCACAAACAAGCACAAACGAAGCACAAACGAACGGTACCATTTTGGGTCCATTTGGAGAAAAAGGGGGGGCCAAGTTCACGGTGATGTCATCGCTAGAAATTAAATGCCTAATATCTCCGAAACGGAAGCAGCACAAACGAAACTTTTTAGTGCACAAACCAGCACAAACGAAGCACAAACGAACAGTACCATTTTGGGTTCATTTGGAGAAAAAGGGGCGGCCAAGTTCACGGTGACGTCATCGCTAGAAATGAAATGCCCAATATCTCCGAAACGGAAGCAGCACGAACAAAATTATTTGCTGCACAAACCGGCACAAACGAAGCACAAACGAACGGTACCAATTTGGGTCCATTTGGAGGAAAAGGGGGGGGCTCGATGACGTCATCGCTAAAAAATAAATGTGTAATATCTCCGAAACGAAAGCAGCACAAACGAACATTTTTGCTGCACAAATCAGCACAAACGAAGCACAAACGGACGGTACCATTTTGGGTCCATTTGGGGGGAAAGGGGGGGCTGGGTGAACTCTGGATGACCTATAAAATAATCGTTCATAACTAAAGAACCATTGCAGCACAAACGATGATTTTTGCTGCACAAACCGGCACAAACGAAGCACAAACGAATCGGACTATTTTCCTTAAATTTTGCGAGGTTGGGGGGGCCAACTTCACGCAGGTCCGTGAGGCCGCTCACACGCCCGAGGTGGCCGAAAAAAGCACCAGGAGAGCGAATAGACAATTTTCAGCGGTCCAACGGCACTTTGTGCCTTTTCCATGCGCTCCTGGGACTACCGGGAGGCCGCACACACGCGCAAGGTGGACGAAAAAAGCACTTCCGTCAGTGTGGGCCGCCAATCCGATCGTCCTTTGTGCGTGGTCGTTGCTTGCGGCCGTTTCCGATATGCCATTCTGTGCGGTTATTGCGCTACTGTTGGATTGCTGCTGTCGGAATGTCGCCCCCCGCGATCGTAATTGCGCATGGCCGTGCCAATTGGCCATGGCACGCGGTTACTGCGCGCGGCAGCTTCGATCGGCCATTGCAGTTTCAACCGAGAGAAAGTGTGTTGCTTTGGAGTGGCCGTTGCTCGCGGCCGATGCGATTGGCCATTGTGAGGGGCCATTCCGATTGGCCATTGCGCAAAGTCGTTGCGCGCAACAATTCCGATCGGCCTTAGCAGTTTCAACCGAGAAGAAGTGTGCAGCTTATAGCGGCCGTTCCGCACGGCCATTGCAATCGGCTATTGCGCGCCGCAGTTCCGATAGCCATTGCGCGCGGTCACTGCACGCGGCAATTCCCATCGGTCATAGTGGTTTCAACCAAGAGGAAGTGTGCAGCTTTTGAGCGGACGTTGCGCGCCGCCGTTGCGATTGGCAATTGCGTGCGGCCTTTCCGATCGGCCATTGCGCGCGGTTGTTACGCGCAGCAATTCTGATCGGCCATTGCAGTTGTAACCAAGAGCAAGTGTGCGGCTTTCGAGCGCCCGCCGCGCGCGGCGGTTGCTGTCGGCCGTAGTGCGCGGCCATTGCACGCGGCTGTTACGCGCTGGCCGCATGAGTGTGCCAGGGACGTCGCACGCACAGGCGCGAGCGCACACACACACCCACATACACACACATGCACACGCGTTCACAACGTCATATGCAATTAAGCACACAAGCCAGGCAACAACAAAGGCAAGTGCAATCTTTCACAATCAGTGACTCACTGATGTTCGGGGCTTTTTGAGGCGTCATTTGGAGCTTGGATGCTTCGCCCGAGTGCGTCTCCGCGCGCTAGGCGGCCGAAAAAAGAACCAGGAGAGCGGATGGACACTTTATAGCTGTCCGACAGCATTTTGTGTCTTTTCCACGCGCTCCTGGGAGTACCGGGAGGAGGCGCACACGGGCAAGGTGGCCGAAAAAAGCACTTCCGTCAGTGTGGGCCGCCGTTCCGATCGTCCATTGTGCGCGGTCGTTGCGCGCGGCCATTCCGATTGGCCATTGCGCGCGGTTCTTGCGCTAATGTTGGATTGTCGCTGTGGGAATGTCGCCCTCCGCCCAAATCCCAAAAGTAAATGACTGGGCCTTCGCACTTTGTGTAATTTCAACTGAAAGGAAGTGTGCAACTTGGGAGTGGCCGTTGCACGCGGCCGTTGTGGTCGGCCATTGCGCGCGGTCGTTGCGCGCGGCAATTCCGATCGGCCATTGCAGTTTCACCCGAGAGGAAGTGTGCGGCTTTGGAGCGGCCGTTGCACGCGGCCGTTGCGATCGTAATTGCGCACGGCCGTGCCAATCGGCCATTGCGCGCGGTTACTGCGCGCGGCAGCTCCTATTGGCCATTGCAGTTTCAACCAAGAGAAAGTGTGTTGCTTTAGAGTGGCCGTTGCGCGCGGATGTTGCGACTGGCCATTGCGAGGGGCCATTCCGATCGGCCATTGCGAACAGTCGTTGCGCAAAACAATTCCGATCGCCCATTGCTGTTTCAATCGAGAAGAAGTATGCAGCTTCTAGCGGCCGTTCCGTGCGGCCGTTGCAATCGGCTATTGCGCGCCGCAGTTCCGATCGGCCATTGTGCGCGGTCATTGCACGCAGCAATTCCAATCGGTCATAGCGGTTTCAACTGAGAGGAAGTGTGCAGCTTTTGAGCGGACGTTGCGCGCCGCCGTTACGATCGGCAATTGCGCGCGGCCTTTCCGATCGGCCATTGCGTGCTGTTGTTGCACGTAGCAATTCCGATCGGCCATTCCATGAACTCACTGACACTGTCACATCATACATCAGTTTTTGTGAGGATCTGTGTGTGCAGACTAAGACCTTCTGCACGTACAACAACGACAAACCTTGGTTTACACCGAACCTCAGGAGGCTGCACAAAGTCAAGGAGGAGGCCTACAGTAGCGGTGACCGGGACCTGTTCAAGCAGACCAGAAACACACTGAACCGAGAGGTCAGGAAAGCCAGGAGGTGTTACGGGGAGAGCCTGGAGAGACACCTCTCTGCCAATCCTGATCCCTCAACAGTGTGGAAAGGTCTGCAGAGCATCACGGGCTTCAAGAAACGAACCGGACAGCCCAAGGCTTGCTAACCAGCTAAACAGGTTCTACTGCAGGTTTGATCGGTCCTCCCACACAACGGGACCTCCTGCAGCACAATCTACATACTCACCTCCCCCCACAACTGCTCTGGCCACACCTCCATCACCGTGGTCACCGACTCTCTCTCTTGCAGAGGCCGCGCCCGCACTCCAGATCCGCGAGGAGGAAGTGCGCCAGATGTTCTGGAGACAAAAGATCAGGAAGGCACCGGGCCCAGATGGCGTGTCACCTTCCTGCTTGAAAGTCTGCGCTGAGCAGCTGGCGCCCACCTTTACACGGATCTTCAGTCGTTCCCTGGAGCTGTGTGAGGTGCCCTCGTGCTTCAAGAGCTCCACCATCGTTCCAGTGGCCAAGAAGCCCGCCATCACAGGTCTGAATGACTATAGACCTGTTGCACTGACATCTGTGGTCATGAAATCTTTCGAGAGGTTAGTGTTAAACCACCTGAAGGATGTCACGGGCCCCCTGCTGGACCCCCTCCAGTTTGCCTATCGGGCAAACAGGTCGGTGGATGATGCGGTCAACATGGGACTGCACTACATCCTGAAACACCTGGACACCCCAGGAACGTACGCCAAGATCCTGTTTGTGAACTTCAGCTCGGCGTTCAACACCATCGCTCCTGACATCCTCCAACAGAAGCTCATCCAGCTCGCGGTGCCTGCCTCCACCTGTCAGTGGATCACCAGCTTCCTGACCAACAGGAGACAGCGTGTGAGGCTGGGGAGCATCACATCTGACACCCGGAGCACCAATAATGGAGCCCCTCAGGGGTGCGTCCTCTCCCCACTGCTGTTCTCCCTCTACACCAATGATTTCTCCGCAGGTGACTCTCCTGTGAAGCTCCTGAAGTATGCAGACAACACCACTCTCATCGGACTGATCCAGAACGGTGATGAGACTGTGTACAGACAGGAGGTGGAGCGGTTGGTCCACTGGTGCAGCCAAAACCACCTGGAGCTGAACCCGCTCAAGACCGTGGAGATGACAGTGGACTTCAGGCGAGGCCCTTCACCACTTTCACCCCTCACTATCCGCAGTAATACTATTCTCTCAACAGACACCTTCAAGTTCCTGGGAACCACAATCTCTTGGGACCTGAAATGGACCGGCCACATAGACTCTGTCCGGAAGAAGGCCCAGCAGAGGCTGTACTTCCTGAGACAGCTCAAGAAGTTCAACCTGCCGCGGGAGCTGCTGAAGACCTTCCACACTGCCATCATCCAGTCTGTCCTCTGCACCTCCATCACTGTCTGGTTTGAATCGGCCTCCAAACAAGACAAGCACAGACTGCAACGGACAATAAGGACTGCAGAAAAGATAATTGGAATCAACCTCCCATCTATCCAAGACTTGTACCTGTCCAGGACCAGGAATCGTGCAAGTAACATCTCAACAGACCCTTCTCACCCAGGTTGCAGTCTATTTGAACTACTCCCCTCCGGACGGCGTTATAGAGCTCTGTACACTAAAACCAGCAGACACAGAGACAGCTTCTTCCCCCAGGCTGTTGCTCTGATGAACTCACACCACTCTTAGAGTCTCAGAGTCATTACTGTGCAATAACATCCTGCTCTCCACACCTTTTTTTGTCTACACTGTTTGTACTATGTGTCCTCGCTGCATCCATTGCAGCCTGGTCATCCTAGAAGAGGGACCCTCCCATCTGTGGTCTCTTCTCAAGGTTTCTCATTTCCCCTATCTGGAGTTTTGAGTTTTTTCTTGCCCTCTTGGGAGTTTAAGA
Source organism: Syngnathus scovelli (assembly GCF_024217435.2). NCBI lineage: Eukaryota > Metazoa > Chordata > Actinopteri > Syngnathiformes > Syngnathidae > Syngnathus > Syngnathus scovelli. The sequence continues at coordinate 8,781,131 of NC_090862.1, read as the reverse complement.
TCAGGGTATGTTTGAGAATATCTTCCATTTTTCACATGTCCTGAGTGATGTTGTTAGTCACCTAAATGTTGAACAGAGGCTGTGATTTACCGAAGTCAAATTCCTTGTTTGGCACGCTCAAACATGGCGAATAAAAAACTCTTGAATCTTGAATCTTGAACCAAGAGGAAGTGTGCGGCTTTTGAGCGGCCGTTGCGGGCGGCGGTTGCTCGCGGCCGTTGTGCGCGGCCATTGCACGCGGCTGTTGCGCGCTGGGCTCATGATTGTGCCAGGGATGTCGCACGCACAAGCGCGAGCGCACGCGCGCGCACACACTCATGCACGTACACACACATGCAGACAGACACGCGTTCACAACGTCATATGCAATGAAGCACACAAGCCAGGCAACAAGATGGTCACTGATGGTCTGTGCTTTATGAGGCATCATTTGGAGCTTGGACGCGACGCCCGAGTGCATCTCTAGCCTTTCGGCTGGACTTTTTTTGGCTTCATCGGTCGGACTTCGTGCATATTGCAAGAGGAGGGAAGGGGTAGGGTTTCAGCGGCTGACTTCCAAAAGTAAAAAAAAAAAAGAGCTTTTGCACTTTTTGCAATTTCAACCGAAAGTAATTGTCCGGCTTTGGAGCGGCCGTTACATGCAGCAAAGGCAATCGGCCATTGGGCATTGCCGTTCCGATCGGCCATTGCGTGCGGTCTTTGCGCACGGCAATTCCGATCGGCCATTGCAATTTCAACCGAGAGGAAGTGTGCTGCTTTGGAGCGGCCGTTGCACACGGCAATTTCGATCGGCCGTTGCACACGGTCGTTCCGATCACTCATTGCGCGCGGCCTTCCGATCGGCCTTGTGCGGGGTCTTTGCGCGCGGCGGTTCCGATCTGCCATTTCGCGCGGTCGTTGTGCACCGCCGTTCCAATCAGCCATTGCGCGCGGTCGTTTTGTCCGGCAATTGCGCGCGGCCATTGCAAGCGGCCCTTGCGCTCTTCAGGTGGTTACCTTTATTTATTACTTGACTATTGTTATTTTTAGTTCCTATATTCGTATTTATATTTACTGTGTTTTCTGGACTATAAATCGTATTTTTTTCATAGTTTGACCGGAGCTGTGACTTATAATCAGGAGTAATTTATATGTGAAATTGTTAACACAATATGACTTGATCAATAATACATGACGAAGTATAGTTGATCACGTCACATATTATTTTCACTTTGAACCACAAGAGGGCGCACTAGGCCTGTGGAATAACTGGCTTGTTCACGGCAATGATCTTAAAAGGCCTGCCTGATACTTATAAACCATTCTCTGTACACGTTACGCAGAGTGATGAGAAGATGACATTCTCTGAGTTTAAGACCAAACTGAGGAACTATGAGATTACTGAGAAATTTGGCGCTTCTGGTTCTGGAGAGGACAATGTGATGAAAGTCAGAGGAACAGACAATTGGAGCGCAAAGCTTACATGTTACACCTGTGGTCAGAAGGGCCACAAATTCACGGACTGTGCGTCAGCTGCTGGAGAGCGCAGAGAGCCAAGGCAGTGGTGCAGCTTCTGCAAAAGCGCCACGCACAAAGACGCGCACTGTCGACGCAGAAAGCGGGACAAGGTGAAGCAAGCGGTGGATGAGAAGGACCATACGCTTGCATTCAAGGTCCAACTGGAGGATGCCCTGGTCAGAGTCAAGGCGAAGGGTCTTCTGGTCGACTCAGGAGCGACAAAGCACGTCATCAATGACATTGGGAGATTTCTGCAGTTTGACCCAACTTTCAAGGCTCCGAGGCATATTCTGGAGTTGGCTGATGGAGAGTGTGACAACGGGATTGCGCAGAAGAAAGGCACAGCCAAGTTGCGCTTGAGAGACGGTAAAGGCCGCGTTGTGGATATGTTCCTGATGGAGGCGCTCTATGTGCCATCATTTTCCCAGGACATCTTTTCTGTTAAATCGGCTAAAGCGCAGGGAGCGACAGTCATCTTCAAGGAGAGACAGAATCAGCTCATCCATAAAAATGGTACGGGTTTTGATATTCATATGAATTTGTTTGCTATAACCCGAAACAGTTCAGCATATCTTATTTTCTATCCAGAGACAGAGAACGTAACCAAAAATAGACTGGTGAAGTTTGTTACAAAAAGTTTTATTGAATATGACACTAAGACAGATGACCTGTATGAACATTTTGAGTCTAGAAAGAGGGTGGAGACCCCACAACCAAAACCGGATGAGACAACCAATCCCACCTGATGTAAAAATAAAGTTTTGTGATTCAAACTTAAAATGTGATGGTGAGAGCAGCCAGAGTGGTCGTTATCCAAAGCGAGAGAGGAGAGCCCCTCAATATTTTAAGATTGTGATTATGAGGTCAAATCTGATGAAGCATTCAAAAGTATTGATTATTGTTATCGTGTTACTTGTGATGTCCCACGAACCCCAAAAGAAGCTTTGAGCTCTTCTAAATCAGAGCAGTGGGACACAGCTATGAAAGAGGAAATGGAGTCTCTAATAGAGATACTTTTACTTTGACGAGCAGGTTATAGTCAAGTGGCAGGATTAGACTATAAACAGTGGGCCAAAGCTATGAAAGAGGAAATGGACTCTCTAATAAAGAACGATACTTTTACTTTGACGACTTTACCAGACATGTAGCAAAAGGTTGTAGTTAAGTGGCAGGATTAGACTATAATGAAACCTTCTCACCAACTGCTGATATGACTACTGTTCCTATTTTGATGCAGCTCGCAGTACAGTACAATTTAGTGCTACATCGGATGAATGTTAAAACAGAAGTTCTCCATGCTCTACAGACTGTGTGATTTACATGGAGCAGCCTGAATTGTTTGAGGTTAAATCTAAAACAGGAGAGAAACTAGTGTGTAAGCTCAATAAGTCACTGTATGGTTTGAAACAGTCAGGACGAAACTGGAATAGGATGTTACACGATTTCCTTATTGAAAATGGTTTTGTTCAAAATATTGCTGACTATTGTGTTTACTGTAAAAATGTTGGAAATGACAGAATCCTGTTTATTATTTGGGTTGACGATTTTCTTGCAGTGAGTAATGTGGAAATGCTCAGTGAAGTGAAGAAAATGGTAAGGTACAAATTCAAAATTAAAGATCTTGGGAAACTAAGACATTTCCTTGGCAATGATTTTACCCAGACAAAAGAGGAAGTCAAAATGAATCAAAAGAGGTATATCACAAAAATTCTTGGCAGGTTTGACAAGACTCAGTGCAAGCCAAGGTCAACACCATGTGAAATAAAATTTACATTTTACAATGATGATCTACCTACTGATGCTGTAAAATATCATGAAGTGGTTTGAAGTTTGATTTATGTAATAACATCTACTCGACCAGATCTAAGTATTGTTGTTGGTAAATTATCCCAATACTTGTCTGAACTTAAAGAACAGCACTGAGTGGCAGCTAAACATGTTCTGAGATGTTTCAAATGCACTCTGGACCAGGAGTTGTGCTATAAAAAGCAAAATGTAAACGTAAAGCTTGTTGCCTATAGTGATGCAGACTGGGCAGCTGACCAGAATGACCGGCGCAGTGTTACTGGTTACTGCTTTAGTTTGTCCGAGGCTGGGGCTATTGTTTCCTTGAAATTTCAGAAACAGCCCACAGTCGCCTTATGTGAGGCCGAATACATGGCTCTGTCTGCAACAACTCAAGAAAGCTTATATCTGGTTAACCTATTGAAAGGAATGGACAATACTAGATATACCTGTGACTGTTTTTGAGGACAATCAGGGTGCTATTGCTCTCCAAAAACCCTGTGTGTCGACAGCGATGCAAACATATTGACATCAGATACCATTTTGCTCGCTCTGTTATTTCAGAAGGCAAAATTCTTCTTCTCTATTGCTCTACGGGTGATAAGGTGGCCGATGTTTTTACTAAGTCTGTTGCTAAAGTCATGGATGGAGAAATTTATATGTTTTCTATTTGGTAACTGAACTATGGACTATGGATATGTCATGTCCCTAATTGACCCTATGACCCAGTGAGTGTGCAATCCATAAATGGCAGCAGCTCATTCACAAAGGTGATCACATGCAGGCCAAACCAAATTCATGTCCCTGCCGTATATTTGTCCTCCGTATTTATCCATCTGCACCGGCTCTTACCGCGATGGCTGGGCCAAAAGTAGTTCATGTATTATATGCTCATAAAAAGCATTTAGATTTTTGATGCTCCAGACAGTTCTTTCTTTTTTTGGGGGGGGGGGTCAATATGGCTCTTTGAACATTTTGGGTTGCCGACCCCTGATCAAGGCGGTCAAAGACACGCTCCAGACAGACAGGTCCGCCAGGAAGTTAACCCAGAATGAAGCCAAACAGTACCACATCCATCAAGGTTTTGTGGTTTGCTGCAGAATGTGCACAATATCAGAGCAAATCTTTAAAGAAAATGACCGGAGAACAGCGGCAGCAAGACGCGCCAGCGTTCGCTCACATCCGGTTCGCTCCAATATATTTACTGTTACAGTCAAACCTCGGTTTTGGAATGTCCCGGTTCTTGAACAAATCGGAATTCGAACGAAAAAGTCGAGATTTCTTTGCTTCGGTCGTCAAACTAAATTCGGCGGTCGAACCTCGCGAGATGAGCCGAAAGGACCTGAGAAAATCGGACTGCACGGCCCGGATGCAGACTGACTCCGTTCGTTATTGTATTTTCGTTACTTTGAGGATTGTATTAAACCCCAATGATGCCTCCAAAGAAAGCAAGTGGGAGCAGTAAAGCCATCCTGAAACACAAAGATGCTCTTAAAGCAATGCGACAGATAGTGCCCGGCGCACTGCGGTTGCCCGATCGGACCAAATTAAGCTCCCTGCGCCCTGAGGTCCACTTAAATTTTGGTTTGTACATCAGGACTTTAAAAATATTTTATAAATTTCAGCGACAGCTCTGTAACAATAATGCAGTGTTGCCGTCGGCGGCGCCCTAAGGTTGCGCGTTTGGTGGTGCGCTGCAGTTGTGTGATCGTTCAAAATAGAGCAACTTAAAAAATGCTTAAAAAAGGTGTTTTGTTTTAGTCTTGGAACGGACTATTTTTTTTTCCATTAATTGTAATGGGAAAAATAGATTCGAAATTCGACCGATTCACTTCTTGAACCGCCTTCTGGAACGGATTGTGCTGCGCTGAGACGGCGCTGTGCTGAGATGGCCAACTGGGCGCGGCGCCCTGTCGGCGGAGTGCGCGGGCCGTTTTGGCACAGCGCGCATCCTCTCGGCACAGGGCCCTCTTCGCACTCAGCGTGGCGTCCACTCAGAGCTGCGCCCTCTTGACGCAACACGGCGCCTTCTCGGCACGGCGTGACGCGGCGCCCTGTCGGCGCAGCGTGGCGCCTTCTTGATGCAGCACGGCGCCCTGTAGACACTGTGCCCTCCCGGCGCAGCGCTTGCACGTTCTCTGGGCGCAGCGCACACTCTGCGCAGCGCGCTTGACCTCTTGGTGCGCCATCTCGGCGCAACCTCGGCCCGCCCTCTAGGCGCAGTGCTCACAGCGCGAGCACCCTCTCAGTCGAGCGCTCTGTCGGCGCAGGGCCCTCTCGGTGCGGCGCCCTCTCGGCGCCACGCCCTTACGATGCGCAACCTCTAGGTGTGGTGCCTTCTCGCCGTGAGGCCCGTTTTGCCGCGGCTACCTCTTGATGCAACGCAGCGACCACTCGGCGCGCGCCCTCTCGGCGTAGTGCCGAGACGGCCCTGCGCCTAGAGGGAGCGCGTGAAGTGAACGCAGCGTCGAGGGGGTGCACCGAGAGGGTGCCGCACCAATAGGCCGCAGCGCCGAGTGGGCGCCACTCTCGCCTCGCGGCACCCTCTCGGAACAGTGCCCTTTCGGCACAGCGCACGCGCGCACCCTCTCGACGCGTTGCCCTCTCGGTGCAGCGCCCTGTCATCGCAGCCCGATGCAGCGCAGTGCAGCAGTGCATCGCGGTGCACCGCCGCAACGCGGTGCAGCTCGGTGCAGCGCGGTGCAGCGCGGTGCAGCTCAGTGCAGCGCGGTGCAGCGCGGTGCAGCACGATGCAGCGCGATGCAGCGCGGCGCCATCTCGCCGGGGCGCCCTCTCTGCGCGGCGCCTTGTCGCGGCGATCGTCTTGCCGCCACACAGGGCACTCTCATCGCGGCGCCCTCTCACCGCGTTGTCCTTTCAGCGCTGCGCACTTTCGCCACCATGCATTGCGCAGAGAGGGCTTTTGCCGAGAAGGAGCGGCTCCCTGGCAGTGCGACGCCCTCTTACGGTGAGGCCCTTTTAAGACAGCGTAGCCCGCTCTCGTTATGGCACCCTCTTGGCGCGGCACCTTTCGGGGATGTGCCATCTTGCCGTGGCACCCTTTCTGGAAGGCGCCCTTTCGTGACGGTTCCCTCTAGGCGCAGTGGTCTCTCGGCGCAGTGCCCTCTCAGCACAGCCTGCAGGCCCTCTCGACACGACGCCCTCATGGCGCGGCGCCCTTCTGGCTCCCTATTGTTGCGCAACTTCTCTGGGCGTGGCTTTTTCTCGGTGCCCTCGCACTACCCTTGTGGCACAGCACCCTCTTGGCGCGGCTGACTCCAGGGAAGAGAACGGCAAGTGTGAAAAACCACTGAAAAGTAGCAGGGGTTCGAGGTCCGCATGACCCAATTGGGGAGCCACATACCCCATTGGGGAGCCGCATGACTCGGTGTATTCGAATGGACAATGATCCGTGCCTCCATTGTTGAGGCAGCCGACCTGAGGTGTGGCCATAAAGTTGTCGGTGCCTGTCGAAGCGACAATCCCCGAACCCGCTGGTGGAACTTGGCAGTAAGGGATGCCGTCAAGCTGAAGGAGTCCTATCAGGCCGTTTTGGCCTGTGGGACTCCGGAGGCAGCCGACAGGTACCGGTCGGCCAAGCGGAACTACGCTTTGGCAGTTGCTGAGGCATGGGAGGAGTTTGTCCAGGCCATGGAGAATGACTTCCGGATGGCTTCAAGGATGTTCTTGTCCACCATCCGGCGTCTCAGGAGGGGGAAGCAGTTTACAGTGGAGATGGCTTGCTGCTGACATCAACTTGGTAGGTCGTGAGTCAGAGGAGAGAATACTTTGAAGACCTCCTCAATCCACCAACACGCCTTCCATTGTGGAAGCAGGGCCTGGAGACTCTCAGGTGAACTCACCAATATCTGGTGTCGAAGCCACTGAGGTAGTTAAAAAACTCCTTGGGGCAAGGCCCCAGGGGTGGATGAGATCCGGCCGGAGTTTTTAAAGGCTCTGGATGTTGTGGGGCTGTCATGGTGGACACGCCTCTGCAGCATTACGTGGACATCGGGGACGGTGCATCTGGATTGGCAGACTGGGGTGGTGCTTCCCTTCTTTGAGAAGGAGGACCAAAGGGTGTGGACCAACTACAGAGAAAATACTCCTCAGCCTCCCTGGTAAGGTCTATTCAGGGGTGCTGGAGAGGAGGGTCGGTCGAATCACGGATTCAGGAGGAGACAACTTGATGCTGTTGCCTTTTTCAAGTTGTGATCTCCAGCTCTCACCGGAGCGGTTCACAGCCGAGTGTGAAGCGGTCAGGATGAGGTTCAGCACCTCCAAATCTTAGTCCATGGTCCTCAGTCGGAGAAGGCTGGAATGCCCTCTCCGGACCCGGAATGAGATCCTGCCCCAAGTGGAGGAATCAAGTATCTTGGGGTCTTGTTGACGAGCGAGGGCAGGATGGAGCGTGAGATCGACAGGCGGATCGGTGCAGTCGGCTGTAATGTACCGGTCCGTCGTGGTGAAGAGAGAGCTGAACCAAAAGGCAAAGCACTCAATTTACCAGTCAATCTGTGCTCCCGCCCTCACCTATGGTCACAAGCTATGGGTTGTGACCGAAATAATAAGATCCCGAACGCAAGCGTCAGAGATGAGTTTCCTCCGCAGGGTGTCCGGGCTTTCCCTTAGAGATAGGGTGAAAAGCTCGGTCATCCTGGAGAGACTCTGAGTAGAGCCGCTGCTCCTCCAAGTTGTGAGGAGCTAGATGAGGTGGCTCGGGCATCTCATCAGGATGCCTCCTGGATGAACAAATGACAAAATATAAAAACTGAAGTACCTTACCACAGTTGTACTAAATTCATTTTGTCTTCACTTATAAATTAGTTGACTGGTTCTTTCATCACAGAAAAATCGTTTAGGTAGTTTTTCTTACCTTACATGTTTCGGTGTGTATTTTCGCCTTCATCAGAGTGTCACTGGTGTAGGTGTCTTTATCAGCTGATGAATGAAGGTGTGGCTTACCTGTCAGATTTGTGAGTAACGCCCTCTCCTGTCCGTTCACCCCTCCAGAATCCTGCTCCAGGTGGTAGAGAGCATGAAAGCTCCCTTGTCCGTGTTGATGGTCCTCAGGCCCCGTTTGAGGATCTCAATGGCCTCTCTGAGCCAACTCTGATGTTTGTTATCTTCGGTACGGATGAGTCTGGCCTTCTCCCAGGCCATTATGTGATTTTCTTTTTTGCAATGGTCGGTGATGGCTGATTTGTAGTGTTCCTGTTATGCTTGTTGTAACATTGGGGAACGCTGCTCTAGAGTACCTTATTCATTATTTAATTTGAGCTGTTTTAACCCTTTTGTGGTGTTCGGGTCCATGGGACCCGTTTTTATTTTTTGTTAAAAGAAAAATGATACCATGAATTAATTTTTCAACTGAGACTCACTGGCTTTGGCTCATTTTCTGTGAAAAACATATATCAGAATACATATTTAATGACCACACACCGTACACCCCCCCTACACATTTCTATTACATATAAGATGTCCACTGGACCCTGGGCTAATAGAAGTGTAGAAATTGATGTTCTGTATACCACATGCACACACACAAATGCACACGCACTCACACAGGCACACACACGCACAGCAGGCCTAGAGAAGAGGAGGACAAAGTGTAGGTACACAGAACATCAGTGGGTCTAATGTGCAAGAAAATGAGAGCGGACAGTGTTGACAACCAATGTTGCAACCTAGTGTGGGAACCATAGGTGTAGAAACACAAAAGAAACAGTTCCCATACATTGTTTGTCAACACTGTCTGCTCTAATTTTCTCGCACATTTGACCCTTTGTCAATCTGCTACAAATTGGAGGCGGGACACTATAATTACAACTTTGCCAGTGTGGTTTCTTATCGCATTCGATCAATATGACCAAAAGGTACTCTGCGCAGAGGGCCTTTGAATTGATTTTAGAAGAGAGTGAAGTTTTTGATTATGATGTAGAGGGAGAGGATTCAGAAGAAGAGGTTTCAGATTTTGAGGATCACATTTCTGAAAATTCAGTCTGACAGTGACTCAGCAGCCAGCCCAAGGACCAAGCAGTCAGCAGCAAGCCCCGGGCCCAGAACAAGCCAATCAGCAAAAAAAAATAATATTGTGGCAACGGAGGATAAATATGCTAAAGCAGTACTAGCCATAACAGCTTAAAGCAATATTATCACATGATTAAAAAAGGGATACCCACTGCCATATATAATTAGTAAAATAAACTGGTTGATCAAAATGTTTTTATGATGTTTTAATCAGTGCAGTTAATCAACAGGTTGATTCATATGTTTGTATGATGTTTTAATCAGTACAGTTTATCAACCGTTTGATTGTTATGGTTCATCAACAGGTTGATTAAAATGTTTTTATGATGTTTTATTCAGTATGGATAATCAACAGGTTGATTAAAATGTTTTAGGAGGTTTTACACTACACTACAATACACTACAAAGACAACATATTTAATGCTCAAACGCATAAACTTTATTTTATTTTTCAAAAAAAATGCAATTTCTAGAGAAATTGCATGTGAAGGCGAACAATTTGAATAACGTCTTGGAGAATGCTGCCGAAAGATGTTGAAACGAGTTGAATTACTTGAGAAATGTGTGTGAGTGTGTGCGTTTCTGAATGTGATTTGAATGTGGTGAATGTTGTGGAATAGGTAGAAAAAAGATGAAGAGTTGAAAGTTGGAATGGGTTGAATCGGTTGAAAAATTTTAGAAATTAGAGGAGAAAAACGAAATTTTGAAAGATTTGGTTGGATTTCAAACTTGTAAAGTTAGAATTTTTGGTAAGTGGGAAGTTGTGGAATAGGTAAAAAAAGATGAACAGCTGAAATTAGGAATGGGTTGAATCGGTTGAAAAATGTAGAAATTAGAGTAGAAAAATACAATTTTGGAGAATTTGATTGAATTTCAAATTTGAAAATTTGGATTTTTTGGTAAGTGGGAAGCTATGGAATAGGTAAGGAAAAGATGAACTGTTAAAAGTTGGAATGGGTTGAGTCAGTTGAAAAATGTAGAAATTATAGATTAAAAAAAACAAAATTGTGGAGAATTTGATTGAATTTCAAATTTGAAAATTTAGAATTTTTGGTAAGTGGGAAGTTGTGGAATAGGTCGGAAAAAAATTAACAGTGGAAAGTTGGAATGGTTTGAATCAGTTGAAAAATGTAGAAATTAGAGTTGAAAAACATAATTTTGGAGAATTTAGTTGAATTTCAAATTTGAAAATTTAGAATTTTTGGTAAGTGGGAAGTTGTGGAGTAGGTAAAAAATATGAACATTTGAAAGTTGGAATGGTTGAATCAGTTGAAAAATGCAGAAATTAGAGTAGAAAAATGAAATTTTGGAGAATTTGGATTAATTCCAAATTTGATAAGTTTGAACTTTAAGTAAGTGGGAAGTTGTGGACAAGGTAGGGAAACAATGAACAGTTGAAAAATGGAATGGGTTTAATCAGTTGAAAAAAATGTAGAAATTAGAGTAGAAAAACCAATTTTTTGGAGAATTTGGTTGAATTGCAAATTTAAAAATATGGAATTTTTGGTAATTGGGAAGTTGTGGAATAGCTAGGCAAAAGATGAACAGTTGAAAATTGGAATGTTTGAATCGGTTGAGAAATGTATATATTAGAGTTGAAAAACAACATTTTGGAGAGTTTAGTTGAATTTCAAATTTGAAAATTTAGAATTTTTGGTAAGTGGGAAGTTGTGGAATAGGTAAAAAAAGATGAACAGTTGAAAGTTGGAATGGGTTGAATCGGTTGACAAATGTAGAAATTAGAGTAGAAAAATGAAATTTTGGAGAATTTGGTTGTATTTCAAATTTGAAAATTTGAATTTTTGTAAGTGGAAAGTTGTAGAATAAGTAGGCAAAAGATGAACATTTGAAAGTTGGAATGGGTTTAATCGGTTGAAAAATGTAGAAATTATTGTAGAAAAACTAAATGTTTGGAGAATATGATTGAATTTGAAATGTGAAAAATTGGAATTTTTGTAAGTGGGAAGTTGTGGAATAGGTACAAAAAAGATGAACACTTGAACATTGGAATGGGTATAATCGGTTGAAAAATGTAGAAATTAGAGTAGAAAAACAAGCTTTTGGAGAATTTTGTTGAATTTCAAATTTGAAAATTTTGAGTTTTTTGTAAGTGGTAAGTTATGGAATAGCTAGGCTAAAGACGAACAGTTGAAAGTTGGAATGGTTTGAATCAGTTGAAAAATGTAGAAATTAAAGTTGAAAAACAAAACTTTGGTTGAATTTCAAATTTGAAAATTTGGAATTTTTGGTAAGTGGGAAGTTGTGGAATAGCTAGGCAATAGATGAAAAGTTGAAAGTTGGAATGGTGTGAATTGGTTGAAAAATGTAGAAATTAGAATTGAAAAACAAAATTTTGGAGAATTTGGTTGAATTATAAATTTGAAAATTTGGACTTTTTGGTAGGTGGGAAGTTATGGAATAAGTAGAATAAGATGAACAGTTGAAAGTTGAAATGGGTTGAATCGGTTGAAAAATGTAGAAATTAGAGTCGAAAAACAAAATTTTAGAGAATTTGGTTGAATTTCAAATTTGAAAATTTTGAAATTTTGGTAAGTGGGAGGGCGGCTCGGTGGCGCACTGGGTAGCACGTCCGCCTCACAGTTAGGAGGGTGCGGGTTCGATTCCACCTCCGGCCCTCCCTGTGCGGAGTTTGCATGTTCTCCCCGAGCCCGCGTGGGTTTTCTCCGGGCACTCCGGTTTCCTCCCACATTCCAAAAACATGCTTGGTAGGCCGATTGATCACTCCAAATTGTCCCTAGGTGTGAGTGCGAGTGCGAATGGTTGTTTGTCTCTGTGTGCCCTGCGATTGGCTGGCAACCGGTTCAGGGTGTCCCCCGCCTACTGCCCGATGACGGCTGGGATAGGCTCCAGCACACCCGCGACCCCCGTGGGGACTAAGCGGTTCAGAAAATGGATGGATGGATGGATGGATGGATGGATGGATGGATGGATGGATGGATGGATGGATGGATGGATGGATGGTAAGTGGGAAGTTGTGAAATAGGTAGAAAAAAGATGAACAGTTGTAGTAGAAAAACATTTTTTTCCCACTTACCAAAAATTCAGACTTTCTGACTAATTCAACCAAATTCTCCAAAATTGTATTTTTCTACTCTAATTTCTACATTTTTCAACCGATTCAAACCATTCCAACTTTCAAGTGTTCATCTTTTGCCTACCTATTCCACAACATCCCAATTACATGAAATTCCAAATTTTCAAATTTGAAATTCAACCAAATTCTCCAAAGTTTTGTTTTTCAACTTCAATTTCTACATTTTTGAACTGATTCAAACCATTCCAACTTTCAACTGTTCGTCTTTTTTCTACCTAATCCACAACTTCCCACTTACCAAAGATTGTAACTTTACAAGTTTGAAATCCAACCAAATCTTTCAAAATTTCGTTTTTCTCCTCTAATTTCTAAAATTTTTCAACCGATTCAACCCATTCCAACTTTCAACTCTTCATCTTTTTTCTACCTATTCCACAACATTCACCACATTCAAATCACATTCAGAAACGCACACACTCACACACATTTCTCAAGTAATTCAACTCGTTTCAACATCATTCGGCAGCATTCTCCGAGACGTTATTCAAATTGTTAGCCTTCACATGCAATTTCTCTAGAAATTGCATTTTTTTTAAAAAATAAAATAAAGTGTATGCGTTTGAGCATTAAATATGTTGTCTTTGTAGTGTATTGTAGTGTAGTGTAAAACCTCCTAAAAACATTTTAATCAACCTGTTGATTATCCATACTGAATAAAACATCATAAAAACATTTTAATCAACCTGTTGATTATCCATACTGAATAAAACATCATAAAAACATTTTAATCAACCTTTTGATGAACCATACTAATTAAAACATAAGAATATTTGAATCAAACTGTTGATAAACTGTACTAATTAAAACATCATACAAACATTTACTAATTCTTAACACACCACCATACAAATCCTATGGCAGTGGGCATCCCTTTGTTAATCATGTGATAATATTGCTTTAAGCTGTTACGGCTAGTATTGGTTTAGCAAATTTATCCTCCGTTGCCACAATATTTTGTGGCAGTTCATAATATGAATGGTGGTGATCCCTGATTGGTGCCCTTCATACCCATCAGATCCATCATTGCAGGGTGGGTGTGGCTTCATCAGTGATTGGTTTCTGATATGCCACCTTGTGCACTGATTGAACCTGCTGTTTAAAAAGGACTCCCTGCGTTTAGGCTCGCTGTTTGTTGCGTGAACTGTGTGGCTAGTCAATCTGTCTCCATATTTGCCGAGGTGTGTTTGTAATGGTCTTTTATGTACTACTTTGTGTCAGTATACTTATACTATGGTGAGAAAACGTTCTTAACACAATAAAGCATTTTAGCCTCATGATGCACATTTGAACAACCTGTTTTTTTTTTTAGTTTAGTTTATTTCGATCAGCTACATATATAGTACATCATATTCAGTAGAAAAGTATCCACAGAAGGCAAATTAAAAACAAACAAACGATAAAACAGAAACAAAACAAAATCAAAAGAGCCCTAAGGCTCAAAGTTCAGAAAGCTGACCGAAATGGTTAAGGCTGAAGCTAAATAGCTTGTAAATGCCCTAACCTCTTTGCCTTTAAGTCTTATATGGAGGCATATGCAGTACACATGCATACATTTAAATACACAAATGTATATATTTACAACACCTAGTGTTCATACATAAACATACGTACATGCCCATATACCCACCACCTACCACCTATACATTTAAGTACACATAAACAAATAGAAATACAAAATGTCCCATAGGTCCTTATTTACCTCCCATCATATTTGTACTTCTCCAGAATAAAATACTTTCTTTTAAACTGGACAAAATTTTTACATTCCTTGATCTCTTCCGGCAATGTGTTCCACAGTTTCACCCCACAGACAGACAGACACATGCTCTTCAAAGTGCTATGAGCAATCGGTTGTTTGAGGTTCAATCTGCCTCTCAGCTCATATTTCCCTTCTCGCTCAACAAACAATCTCTGAATATTTCCGGGGAGTGGATTTTGACGTGCTTTAAACAGAAATTGAGCAGTTTTTAGTTCTACCAGATCCCAACATTTAAATGACTGTGTTTTTAGAAACTGTGCATGTGTGTGTTCGTAATATCCTACCTTATTTACTATCTGTATTGCTCTCTTTTGCATGTTGTATATTGTCTGCAGGTTACTCCTGTAGGTGTTTCCCCATACTTCGACACAATAATTCAGATATGGTAAAAAGAGTGTACAGTACAGTGTTTGCAGTGATTTGTTGTTCAGTTGTTCTTGTTTTACATAAAATCCCCACAGTACTTGCCAGCTTGGATTTGATATGCTTGATATGTGGTTTCCAGTTTGTGGTCGATTATCACGTCTAAAAATGTATTCTCAAACACTCTTTCCAATTTAACACTATCGATCATTAATTCTGCAGAAGTATATGGATGTTTATTTCTTTTGCCAAACACCATGCATTTGGTCTTTTTTTTAAATTTAAGGATAGTTTGTTTGCGTCGAACCACAACTTAAGCTTCCGCAATTCTGCTGTAACAGCCTCTGACAGATCCTGGAGATCATTACCTATACAGAAGATGTTTGTGCCATCAGCAAAAATGACATATTTCTGAATTGTTGAGACATCGCAGATTTTGTTTATGTATAATTTGAATAATTTTGGTCCCAATATCGACCCTTGCGGTACACCACAAGTTATATCCAAAAGAGAGGATTTTATTCCGTCCACTTGCACAAACTGTTTTTTGTTTTCAATGTAACTTTTTAACCAGTGTAGCCCCACCCCTCTGATCCCATACCTTTCAAGTTTTTGCAATAATATATCATGATTTATTGTGTTGAAGGCTTTTTTCAGATCAATAAAAACACCCACTGCAAATTTCTTATCGTCAATGGCCCTTGTTACTTCTTCCACTAAGTCCACTAAAGCCATGGCAGTTCACCTGTTGGTTCTGAAGCCATACTTGTTAGAGATTCGCTCACTCCAACTTATTCTGCAAGAACCACACGGGAGACAAGCAAGTCCTTTTAGACACCTGCAGGTGGAGAGTCCATTCGTCGCTGTACGTACAGCGATGCTCGAATGGAGGTCTGAAATCTCCCAACTGCAAGGACATATTTATTAAGAGAAACAGAGTGGGGGGAAGAGCAGGCTGAATAGGAAGCCCTTGTGCTCTAGTCAAAACATATCAGGGGATGTTTTACGACCTTGTGGAGGATGGGACAAGGTAGGTTATTTATTACCGGTTGCATTCCAACATAATCATACGATAAGGATAATCTGAAAAACCCTAACAATACTGACTGTCTGTGAGCAATTTGTTTGTCAATGAAGCTGTCCAATCGTACAACAAAAGGTTTCTCGGGAATCTTGGAAAACTGGAAGAGTCGTGAAATTGGCCTATAGTTGCTAAAGCTATTTTTGTCGACTGGGATCACCTTGGCAGTTTTCTTTTTGCTCGGAAAGTAGCCTTGGTTGAAAGACAGATTACTAATGTATGTTAAGGGGTCTGCAATGGTGTCAATTACATGCTTTATTAAAGTCATATCGAGACCATTCCAGTCTAATGATTTTTTGTTCTTAAATTTATTGACAACATCAATAATTTCCTTTCTTTCTGTCTGTTTTAAAAAGATGCTGGCTGGATTCCTCTCTCCCTGGGATCTCTCAACACCTCTTCTTATTATTGTTTCAGATTATTGGTGCTTCGCTCCCCTCCCTGAAGGACATTTACACCTCCCATCTCGCCTGCAAGGCAACCTCGATTGCGAGTGATGTGAGTCACCCGGCTCACTCTTTGTTTGACCTTCTGCCCTCTGGGAAGAGGTACAGGAGCCTGCGCTCCCGCACCACCAGACTCGCCAACAGCTTCTTTCTCCAGGCTGTTAGGACCCTGAACTCGCTACTCCCTTCTGTGTAGCGTGCGGCACTGTTGCGCTATTTTTCTAGAATGTCTGCTGTACGCTCACTTGCTCCTTTTTGCTCCTCTTATTTATTTATTTGTTGTGTTATTTATTCATTATTTATTCAGCACGCTGTTGTTTACTTGTTTACTTGATTGTCTATTGTGGGCCATGTCTTGTCACCGTGGGATAGGGTGGAATGATTTGTGTGTCTTTGGCATGTGGAGAAATTGACAATAAAGCTGACTTTGACTTTCTGACTTTTTTCCTTGTGGACGGTTTATTTCCATTGCAAGTTTAGGCCCCACATTTACAAAGAAATTATTAAATAGAGGAGTATACTGACTCTGTTTCCTCTTACATCACGAAGTGCATTGATGATGTGACCCACACAAAATTCATTGTCACTCGGGCTAACTGGAAGCCATGGCTGACAGGGGCTTTCCTCAGGCTGCTGAGGGCCAGGGACAAAGCCTTCAGAGCGGGGGATGAGGCTGGCTTGAGAACAGTGAGGGCCGACCTGTCCCGGGGCATTAAGGAAGCGAAAAGGGGATTATCTTGCAAGATTACCGCCCACTTCAAGGACGGCAGGGACGCACGGATCCTGTGGAAGGGCATTCAGACCATCACGGACTACAGGCCCGCGCCGCAGAGCTGTGAGGGTGACATCCGTCTGCTCAACGATCTGAACTGCTTCTTTGCTCGCTTCGACGCTCAGAACAGCACTTGCCCGCTGAAGACCCCTCCCCCTCCACACGAGCAGCCCCTGTGCCTCTCTGCCGATAGCGTGAGGAGGGTGCTTGCCGTTATCAACACCCGTAAGGCGGCGGGCCCTGACAACATCCCAGGTCGAGCGCTGAAGGACTGCGCTGGGGAGCTGATGGGTGTCTTCACGGACATCTTCAACATTTCCCTGCAGCAAGCCATCGTCCTTTCGTGTTTCAAGGCTGCCACCATGGTGCCTGTGCCGAAGAAACCTGCTCCGTCCTGCTTCAATGACTACCGCCCGGTGGCACTGACGCCCATCATCATGAAGGGCTTTGAGCGGCTTGTCATGGAGCACATCAGATCCATATTTCAGATCTATAATTGTAGCTGATTGAGATGTTATTCTGCTGGGTTTTGTAATGGTCGGTTAAAGGACCATACGGTACATTGTAGCAGTGAATTCATCAATGGCTGGTAAATTATTAGGATTTAACAGATCTATGTTGTAATCACCACAAATAAAAGTGACCTTCAGCTCAATGTTTGTAAAGATATTTTCCATTATTTCCTTAAATGTATCTATACTGGAGCTAGGAGCTCTATAAACACAGCTGACAGTGATATTTTTTTTTTTTCCATGTTTATCTCAATGGTAATACATTCACATATATCCTTAATGGCAGTAGTCATACGGTTGACAATCCTGAAACCTGGTTGTGTTTTCCAGAAAGGTGTGCAATGTCTACTGTGAATTCCGAGATGTAAGTCAGCTGTTGCCTGCCAGAGCATGGTTGAACGACTTCGGACATTGCGAAAGTCAAAGGCTCGTGGTTCACAAAAACGGTGAACCAGCGTCCCGCCACCAGTGAATGAAAGTGTCGGATGGCGAGGTACACACCAAGTAGCTCCCGGTCGAAGGTGCTATACTTCCGTTCACTGGGACACAACTGCCTTCTGAAACAGGCGAGCGGCTGCCAAGCATTACCCACCCATAGTTAGTAAACCGCACTAACTGCGTAGTCCGTGGTAAGTGCGATTGGACAGAGGAGGTGGGATGGGCCAACATGGCAGCCTTAGCCAGGGCAGTTATAGCGTCTGCAAAAGCCTTGTCCCTTTCTGGGTTCTCTGTAAGGTGCTCAAACAGAGTGCAAATGTGCAAAAGGTGCTCTGAATGCGATGAACTGGCCACCCGGATGTTGTCAAGGTACACAAACACAAAAGGCAGATCCCGTAACACGTAGTCCATGAGCCGCTGGAAAGTTTGAGCAGCATTTTTGAGCCAAACTGGTTTGCGCAGGAACTCAGACAAACAAAATGATGTGATCACAGCTGTGTTTGGGATGTCAAGAGGGTGTGCGGGCACCTGAAGGAAACTGTCTTCGAAAAAATGACCTTGCCAGCCAGGTGTGCTGAAAAACTCCTGGATGTGGGGCACCGCGTAGCGGTCAGTCGTTGTCACGTCGTTGACCTGTCGGTAGTCCCCGCAAGGACTTCAGCCCCCTCTTGGTTTGTGGACGAGGTGCAGGGGGGAGGCCCAAGGACTGTTGGAGCGTCGAACAATCCCCAAGCGCTCCATGGACTCGAACTCCATCTTGGCTACGGCAAGCTTGTTTGGCTCGAGGCAACGAGCGCGGGCGTATACGGGTGGGCCAGTGGTGTCAATGTAGTGCTCGACACCGTGCTTTGCTGTGGAAGAGAAGAGGTGGGCAGCGACCTTGGCCATCACAAAGTCCCAGCCAAAGTGATGCCCCCAAATACACAGTTCGACACGCCTTGTGCCGTACGTACGGATAGGGCTTCCATTGGCAGCTTCCATGGGGGGGCCGTGGGTGTCCGCCACCATATCCTCCTGTGAAGCAGGCAGTAGATTCCGCTGCGACCCTGTGTCGCAGAGGAAACGTCGGCCAGATGCAGAGCAGCCTGCCGGCATGGCCGACGCTCACGGCCACTAGTGAGCGCCAGCCTTGATGTTTCCCACACCACCGAAGCTGCATTAAGAGCGGCATCGTTTTGCCTTGAAGCCAAACTTGGCATTGGAAAAGCACACACCCGAAGACTTTTGACGAGGCAGAGCTGCTGCTGCGACGAGCGTGTGACCATCCAGTACATCAGATCCAAGACCAGTAGGGAGGAGGGCAGCTGTGCAGGGCTGCTGACTAGCCTGGACACACTTGAGAGCCACAGCTGAAACATCTCTGCAATCTGTGCTGGCAGTGTTGGCCAAAGCAGCTCTCACATGAGCAGGCAGTTGGCGCAGGAAAGGGTAGAGGTAAAGGAAATCTGGCTTGCGGTCACCCAGCAGATCGAGCATCCAGTCCATTAGTTCTGAGGGCTTGCTGTCACCGAGCCCCTGAAAAGAGAAAAGCCTACAGGCCCTCTCAGTGCCAGACAGGTCAAAGGTCTTTAGTAAGTATTCCTTCAGAGATTCGTTTAACAAGTCTCACCACCCTCAAAGCTTTAGAACGTCCGAGGGCAGATACCATGTAGTACTTTAAAGGCGTAGAAAACGAGCCGAAAACGTCTCACATTCAGACTCTGTGAGCCCTGTTTATTAACTGACCAAAGTACATCCCATGCGCATGACCGAAAAAGCCGTCACCGGAACTCTTAAAGGAACCACAACTCTAAATTTAATCAGAAATTTAACATATAACATGAACACACATATGGTAAAGTGAATTATGCCGGCCTTGGAGAAGGCACCACACAATCTTAAAAACACGGCACGTCCGGCATCCAAACCCACATATGAGTGGGGAATTCAGTTGGAATCTGTTAGAATGTCTATTATGCTGGTGAAAATACAAATATTTTGCTGTGGAAATATTGAAAATGTGTCCCTAGTTAAATTGAAAGATCATCACGTGTAGAAGTTTGGAATGTAAATCAGCTTCTTTAGTTCAGAATGTCAAAACTGTTAATGTTTTCTTTTCCCAACCATTTACATAGTCAGTGTCATTCATGTTTTTTGACTATAGCTCTTCTTAGTAAATGTTCTTAATGGGTGATGATCATCATATAGAGCAGGGATGCTCACACATTTTCAGCTAGTCAACCTTCTCCAGGTAGGTATTCACGGAATAACCATCTTTGAAGAGATCTGGCTCGAACAGAACAGGCAATCTTTGTTGTCACATCCATGATCTCTTTCAATTTGAGCATTTTAGCGCTAAAACGTTTGTTGATGGATTATGCAATGGGAGTTCAAGAAATCTGCAAAAGCATCATCCTGCCTGCATTTGGCAATACGCGGCCAATCATTGCAGGTGCTCCATCAATCGTAATAGACGCCAATTTGTATACTGGGAATTAATTGTACTAAGTTCATCTTGTTTTTCCTTTTTTTAATCACTTCACTGGTTTCTTATATATCAAACAAGACATGTTTCGGCGGTTTCTTCCGCCTTCATCATAGTGTTACAGATGTGATAGTGACGCGTCTATCAGCTGATGGATGAAGGCGTGGCTCACCTGTCAGATTCCAGGTTGTAGAGAGCATATAGGCTCCCTCATCCCTGTTGATGGTCCTCGGGCCCCGCTTGCGGATCTCAATGGCCTCCCTGATCCAACGCTGATGTTTAATTTCTTCAGTGCGGATGACTCTGGCCTTTTCCCAGTCCATGATGTGGTTTTCTCTTTTACAGTGATCGGTTATGGCTGACTTGTAGTGTTCCTGTTCTGCTTGTAGTTTTATTGCTCTTGTTTGTCTTGTTGCAGTCTCCTTCTCACACTCCTTCTTATGTTCTATTTTTCTTGTGATGAAGTTCCTCCCTGTCTCCCCGATGTATGATTTATTGCATGATTTGCATGGAATTTCGTATATGGAATTGCATTTGTTTTCCGGGTTGACGTTGTCTTTTGGGTGGACCAGTATTTGACGGAGTGTTGTATGTGGTTTGATAGGTGTGGTTATGTTGTATTTATTCATGGCTCTTTTGATGCGTTCCGTAATTCCACTCACATACGGCAAAATCACCATTCCACTGGGTTCTTGTTTCCGTGTTTGTTTCTTTCTTTTTCCCTGTGTTTTGTATCTTTTGTTTTTTACCTGTTCTGCACCTTTGGTTATTGCCCATTGTGGATACTGACATTTTTTGAGTGCATGTTGTATGTATTGTTCTTCCTGTGCTATGTCCTTCGGATCCGTGATTATGGTTGTGCGTTCGTATAGTGTTCTGACAACTGACAGTTTATGTATGGTGGGATGTTCTGATGTCCAGAGGAGGTATTTTTCGGTGTGTGGGGGTTTTCTGTGTACTTTTATTTTTATGTCTCCGTTGTCTGTGTGGTGTATGTTGATGTCTAGAAAGGCTATGGATCGGTCTGTTTCTTCTTCATGGGTGAATTTGATGTTACCGGTGGTGTCTATGGTGTTGAGATGATCTGTGAGGTGTTGTGTATGTCCTGTTTTTGTTTTTTCTAGAATGTCATCGACATAGCTTCTCCATAGCGTGGGTTTGTATGTGTCCGGAGCTGTAAAGAGTGCCTTTTGTTCCAGATCTTCCATAAAAAAATTGCACATGATGGCAGAAAGAGGGTCTCCCATGGGGAATCCCTCTTTTTGCCTGTAAATTGTGTTTCTGTATTGAAAGTATGTGGAGGTGGCGATGAAGTGGAGTAGTTGGGTGATGTCCTGTGCTGTTAGGTTTGTGTTTGTTTCTTAAGTGTCCTATCTGCTGATAGTCTGTCATGTACTATGTGTATGGTGGCCTGTGTGGGTGTTTTTGTGAAGAGTGAAATGACGTCGTGTGATATGAGCATTTCATCTTTCTATACCTCTACGTGTGTGAGTTCTGTGGCGAGTTGTTTCGAGTTTTTGCAGTGTCGATCCGTGAGTCCTAGTAGTGGTTTTATTATTTCTGTGAGTGCTTTTGAAAGGTTGTATGTGACTGACCCTATGCTGTCTACGATGGGGCGGAGAGGTGTACCTGGTTTATGAATGTTTGGTGTGCCATAGATTCTGGGGATGATGTTTGCTGTGGGTATTAAGTGATTGTATGCCTGTTTGTTTATTTTATTTTCAATGAGTAGTGGTTTGAGTAATGCTTTGAGTTTGTTTTTCTTGTCATTGATTCTTCGTAAGTGTCTGTGTCCATGATTACTGTTGTTCTACCTTTGTCCGCTGGGAGGATTGTAATGTCTTTATTTTTTGCTAGTGTGATCATTGCGTTTACTTGCTGTTTTGTAATGTTACTGGGTGGCTGGCAACTTCATTGCGCAGTGCTGCTTTTTGTCCTGGGTTATGTATTTTTTCGCATGCTAACTCCGTGGCTAAAATGAAATCATCGACGGGTATGTTTTTGGGTGTGATTGCGTAGTTGAGTCCTTTAGCTAATATGCTGCGATCTGCCTGGGTGAGTTTGTGGCGTGCCATATTGTTAATCCATTTATCGTTATGTGTGTGGTCCGGTTGTGCCTTCTTTTGTGCGATGAGTCTATCCAATTTCCCGATGTGTCGATTTTTTGCCATAGCGAATTCCTGTTCGTGTATATTATCTAAATGTCCGTGTAGTGTTGTTTCTGTGTTATTGTCCAGGGCATACCGGTGTTTGAATTGTTCCGTCAGCCGCTGTAGTTCATCGTTGATGTTGTTGAGTTTGTTAGTTGTGCAGCGTATCCGTTCTTTGACCAGAGTCATCCGCACTCTTCTGATAATCCTTTCGACATTCCTGGTCGGGATTGGGTTCTTGATTGTCAGGCTGGCCGGCGATACCTCTTCATCTCGGCAGCGTAGATTGAACCTCAGGTGGTTCCTGTAGCGGGCTCGTTTTTTCGTCAGCTTTTCGAGGAGGCGAAATTCCTTGACGCAGTTCTCTCCATAACTTCTTCGTAATAATTGTACTAAGTTCATCTTGTTTTTCCTTCTTTTAATCACTTCACTGGTTTCTTTTATATCAAACAAGTTGTTTTAGGTTCATTACCTGACATGTTTCGGCGGTTTCTTCCGCCTTCATCAGAGTGTCACAGATGTGATAGTGACGCGTCTTTATCAGCTGATGGATGAAGGCGTTTTGGAACTGGCTGATGCTCAATGTCATCATCTTCTTCTGAGTCACTTTTTCTTTTTTACGTTTCGTTTTACAATGGAGGCTTTGGTTCATTACCTTCCACCTCTCTCCAAAAACACGTCTTTCTTCTAAATTAATGCAGTCAAGAATAATTTCCTGGATGGAATCTGGGATGAAAAGCTAAAAAGAAGACTTGATTTCCTGTGTGTGAGTAACTGCCATCCGTGTTGGCCCTGGTTGCATTTATCCTTATCACATTGGCAGTCTTGCGGGGTGGCTCTTTTCTTGGCTTGACCAGAATTTTTTGACATCCATATTTCCTTACTTGCTCCATGCTGATTGGCTTGTTCTGACAGCCCGATCCTGTGGCTCGTGTTTGTTTTGGAACTGGCTGATGCTCAATCTCATCATCTTCTTCTGAGTCACTGTCAGACTGAATTTTCAGAAATGTGATCCTCAAAATCTGAAACCTCTTCTTCTGAATCCTCTCCCTCTACATCATAATCAAAAACTTCACTCTCTTCCAAAATCAATTCAAAGGCCCTCTACGCAGAGTACCTTTTGGTCATATTGATCGAATGTGATAAGAAACAGTTGTAATTATAGTGTCCCGCCTCCAATTTGAAGCAGATTGACAAAGGGTCAAATGTGCGAGAAAATTAGAGCAGACAGTGTTGACAAACAATGTATGGGAACTGTTTCTTTTGTGTTTCTTCACCTATGGTTCCCACACTGCAACCTAGTGTGGTTGTCATTGGTTGTCAACACTGTCCGCTCTCATTTTCTTGCACATTCGACCCACTGATGTTCCGTGTACCTACACTTTGTCTTCCTCCTCTCTAGGCATGCTGTGCGTGTGTGTGCGTGTGTTAGTGCGTGTGCATTTGTGTGTGTGTGTGTGGTACACAGAACATCAATTTCTACACTTCTATTAGCCCAGGGTCCAGTGGACATCTTATATGTAATAGAAATGTGTAGGGGGGCTGTATGGTGTGTGTGGTCATTAAATATGTATTCTGATATATGTTCTTCACAGAAAATGAGCCAAAGCCAGTGAGTCTCAGTAGAAAAATTAATTCATGGTATCATTTTTCTTTTAATAAAAAATGAAAACGGGTCCCACGGACCCGAACACCACACAAGGGTTAAAATAGCTCAAATTAAATAATGAATAAGATACTCTAGAGCAGCGTTCCCCAATGTTTTTTGTAACACGGTTAGGTGACACGGACAAATTCAACCGGGGGGGGGGGTACATCACTGCCTGTCAGGTTTAAGTACCATCAGACATTACACCACACGCTGGAACAAAGAGAAGAAAACCAGGACAGGTTTACTCGCGAGGAGAATGATAGAGAAAGGAAGCTCAGTTACACTCTTCATCAATTCTGAGTCCTTCCTCATTTTAATGTTTTGGTTGCCCTGGTTACAGAGGCATTGCTACACTAAAGGGAGGGGGTTTGGAACTGTAGCAACACTTTCTATCTAAGGAATGTAGTGTGGTGTGATTCAGCATTTAATTGTTGGCCCGTGACCCCAGCACTGGAATTGCAGAGTCTGTCCTGTTTCCTCAACCAGCTGTCTTCTCCATGGTTGGCTGACTTGTCCTCAACTGTGATCAGATAATTTGAAGCACGTTGAATGCCGCCTTCTTGTGGAACAATGCAACTAAACTTTTAATAAGTCCAATTTGAAGACTCTGGAAATTCATCTTAGTAGATTTTGGTCCAATCTCAAAAAGAATGAAAAATCAATTTTCTTCTAAACGGCGTTCTTCACCCCGGGCATTAAAACTACCTAAATTATTTGTCAGTGATAAAATAACCAATCAACTAATTTATAAGTGAAGACAAAATGAACTTACGGCGAGAAATGCGTCGAGTTTCGCCTCCTGAAAAAACTGACGAGACAACGCAGCGGAGATCACGGACCGTTATTAGACTTCCAGCGGGCCGCTAGCCCAACAAAAGCGGCTTTGCTGACCGTGGAGCGCGATCTGGTACCTCGCACGGGACGCATCTCCCCCACGCGAAGAGTTCCAGGGGCTCGGGGAGACTTTTCATCGCTGCCGCTGCAGCTGTAGCGGGGAATTACCTCCCTCTGGCAGACACTCCAAGTCAATACACCGTCAGTCGCACTTAGAGCATATCCGCCTCTTCTCCGTTCCGACGGCACTTTGTGCCTTTTCCACGCGCTCCTGGGACTACCGGGAGGCCGCGCACACGCGTGAGGTGGCCGAAAAAAGCACCAGGAGAGCGGATGTACACTTTTTAGCGGTCCGATGGCATTTGGAATCCTAACCATAGCTTTAAACTCATGTTTAGAACCCTAACCCTAGCTTTGAACCCTACTTTGAAACCCTAACTCTAGTATGAAACCCTACTTTGAAACCCTAACCCTAGATTTAAACCAGTGGTGTCAAACTCTTTTATTTCGCAGGCCGCATTGTAGTCATAGCTTCTTTCGGAGGGTTATTATGACTGTCAACCGAATTAAATGTATGAGCACCTCAAATTACATACAGTAAAATCTCAAAACAAATTAACCAATAACTCGTTTTCAAATCAGACAAGTAAAAACTGGTCAAATATTAAAAACAAAACAAAGATATTATTGAAAGTGAAGACAATTTGCAATTCTAGAAATGACACACGGATTTGATGCACAATTTGTCTTTGCGGGCCACATAAAATGATGTGGCGGGTCAAATCTGGCCCCCGGGCCTTGAGTTTGACACCGGTGACTTAAACCATTACTCGTTGAAAATAAAATACAAAACCAATCATACAATCACTTATTACCCACAGCAAACATCATTCCCAGGATATACGGTATACCTAAAATCCATAAACGAGGTACACCTCTCTGCCCCATTGTAGACAGCATAGGATCATACAACCTTTCAAAATCACTCACAGAAGTAATAAAACCATTACTGGGACTCAGATGATCATTGCAAAAAGTCAAAACATCCCACCACAGAACTCAACCACATTAAAGTACAAAAACATGAAATGTTCATATCAAATTAGGTTATTTCACTCTTCACAAAAATACCCACACAGGCCACCATACACATAGTGCATGACAGATTATTAGCAGACAGGACACTCAAAAAGTGCACAAATCTAACAGTGTACTGTTAGATTACCTGTAGGATATCATTTAAACAGTACAGGACATCCTTCAGCTACTCCATCTCATTGCCACTTCCACATACTTCCAATTCAGAAACACAATTTACAGAAAGAAAGAAGGATTCCCCATGGGAGACCCACAGTCTGCCACCATGTGCAGTTTTTTTCATGGAGGACCTGCAACAGAAAGAACTCAACAGCCCTGGATGAATACAGACCCACATTATGGGAACACTACGTAGACGGCAATCTGGAAAAGGTGGAAACAGGACATACACAACACCTCACATACCATCTCAACAACATAGACACCACTGGCAGCATAAAATTCACTCACGAAGAGGAAACGGATCAATCCATAGCCTTTCCGGACATAAACATACACCACACAGACAACAGAGATATAAAAATAAAAGTACACAGAAAACCCACACACACCGACCAATACCTGGCCTGGACATCTTAACACCCCACTATCCACAAACTGTCAGTATTCAGAGCATTACACGAACGTACAACAACAATCACGGACCAGAATGACAGAACACAGGAAGAAAAACACATACAACACGCACTTAAAAGGTGTCAGTATCCACAGTGGCAATAACTAAAAATGAAGGACAGGTCAAAAACAACACAACAAAGGGAGAAAGAAAAAACAAACAAGTATCATAGAACACAGAGGAATGGTGATGTTTCCGTCCGTACGTGAGGGGTTACGGAACGCATCCATAGAGCCTTGATAAAACACAACAAACACCCCGGTCAAACCACACACAACACTCCGTCAGATACTGGTTCACCCAAAGGACAAAATACACACGCAAAATAAATGCAACTCCATATACAAGATCCCATGCAAATTATGCAATAAATCGTACATCGGGGAGACCGGGAGGAACTTTACTACGAGAAAAAACGAAAACAAGAAGGAGAGTGAGAAGGAGACAACAACAAGACAAATGAGGAAAAAAAAGAACAAGCATAACAGGAACACTACAAGTCAGCCATCGCCGACCATTGCAAAAAAGAAAATCACATAATGGCCTGGGAGAAGGTCAGACTCATCCGTACCGAAGAAAACAAACATCAGAGTTGGATCAGGGAGGCCATTGAGATCCGCAAGCGGGGCCTGAGGACCATCAACACGGACAAGGGAGCTTTCATGCTCTCTACCACCTGGAGCAGCATTCTGGAGGGGTGAACGGACAGGAGAGGGCGTGACTCATCAGTCAAATCTGACAGGTGAGCCACACCTTCATTCATCAGCTGATAAAGACACCTACACCAGTGACACTCTGATGAAGGCGAAAATACACGCCGAAACATGTAAGGTAAGTAAAACTACCTAAACGATTTTTCTGTGATAAAAGAACCAGTCAACTAATTTATAAGTGAAGACAAAATGAATTTAGTACAACTGTGGTAAGGTACTTCAGTTTTTATATATCTTCATATGTTTTGATTTATATGCTAATTATAACTTTATAATTTGTCTTTCACAATTCATTTCCAAAAGGTCCGCGCGCAACGACCGCGTGCAATGGGCGATTGCAACGGCCACACGGAATTGTCGATCAATATTACGATCGGCCATTGCGCGTGGTCGTAGCGCACGGCAATTCCAATTGGCCATTGCAGTTTCAACCGAGAGGAAGTGGGCGGCTTTGGAGCTGCCATTGTGCGCGGCCGTTCCGATCGGCTATTGCGTGCGGCCGTTCTGAATGGCTATTGCGTGCTGTCGTTCCGAGCGGCCTTTCCGTTCGGCCATTGCTCGCAGTCATTGCACTCCTGTTTGATCGTCGCTGTGGGAATGTCGCCCTCCGGCCAAAAGACCAAAAAATAAATGAATGGGCCTTCGCACTTTGTGCAATTTCAACCGAGAGGAAGTGTGCAGGTTTGGAGCGGCCGTTGCGATCGCCTATTGCGCGCGGCCGTTCCGATTGGCCATTGCGCGCGTTCGTTGTGCGCTGTAATTCGGATCGGTCATTGCAGTTTCAACCGAGTGGAAGTGTGCGGCTTTGGAGTGGCCGCTGCGCGCAACCGTTGCGATCGGCCATTTCGCATGGCAGTTCCGATCGGCCATTGTGCGCGGTTTTTGCACATTGTAGTTCCGATCGGCCATTGTGTGTGGCCATTGCAATCGGCCATTGCGCGCGGTCGTTGCTCGCGGCCGTTTCGATCCAACCACATGGTCCGACCTCGCAACTGTAGCGCACCGGACTCATTATTGTCAAAGCGCTGTTGCAGACACTTGTAGAAATAATTCAAAAATTGGAGTTGATCTCCAGGCTGGAGTGGGTGATTTTTCCGTGTGCTGTGAGGGAACGGACAGTACAGCCAAGTGCGTAGCGACAGACTTTATTGTGGAAGGGGATGATGGTAACAGCTGGTGCTGGAGCGGCGATCGGGCTGGAGAGGACAAGCGATTCTGCGGGATTTCCAATAGTCAAGCGAGTCAGTATCTCAGGGACTGATGAGCGAAGCAGCATCAAGGGACAGACTGAAACTCAGGTCTGCGCTGGCGGCGCTGATATAGCGCTGTCCATGAGCCCGTGGCAGGTGACGGCGATTCCACTGACAGGGGGCGTGGTCCTGTCGCCGGTGGCACCAGCACGTGACATGTGCGAGAGACAGATTTTTCGTCGTTTCTGCCCAACCGGGGAACCGCAGCGCCACACCCGAGTGCACTTCCACATGTTCGTCTTGTCTATTTTCAGCTCCATCGGTCACACTTTGTGCATTTTCACAGAGAAGAAGGGGAGGTTTTCAGCGGCTGCAACGAGCGGGGAGCTGTGCACTTAGTGTGCACGAGACGGATTTTTTTGTCATTTCTGCCCGACCGGGGAACCATAGCGACCGTTGCGATTGGCCATTGCGCGCGCCCGTTCCAATCGGCCATTGCACGCGATCGTTCTGATCGACCATTGCGCGCGGTCGTTGTGCGCCGCCGTTCCAATCGGCCATTGCGCTTGGTCATTGCGCTCCTGTTGAAGCGTTGTTGTCGGAATGTCGCCCTCCGGCCTAAGCTAAAAGTAAATTAATGCGAATTCGCACTTTGTGCAATTTCAACCGAGAGGAAGTGTGCAACTTGGGAGCGACCGTTGTGGTCGGCCATTGCGCGCGGTCGTTGCGCGCGGCAATTCCGATCGCCCATTGCAGTTTCCACCAAGAGGAAGTGTGCGGCTTTGGAGCGGCCGTTGCGCGCGGCCGTAGTGATCGGCCATTGCGAGTGGCCGTTCTGAATGGCCATTGCGCGCAGTCGTTGCGCGCAGCAATTCCAATCGGCCATTGCAATTTCAACCGAGAAGAAGTGTGCAGCTTTAGAGGGGCCGTAGCGCGCGGCCGTTGCAATCGGCCATTGCACGTGGCAGTTCCGATCGACCACTGCAAGCGGTCATTGCACGTGGTAATTCCGATCGGTCATTGCGGTTTTAACCGAGAGGAAGTGTGCAGCTTTGGAGTGGACGTTGCGCGGCAGTTGCAGCCGTTCCGATTGGCCATTGCACGCGGTTGTTGCGCGCGGCCGTTGTGCGCGGCCATTGCATGCGGCCATTGCATGCGGCCATTGCATGCGGCCATTGCATGCGGCCATTGCATGCGGCCATTGCATGCGGCCATTGCATGCGGCCATTGCATGCGGCCATTGCATGCGGCCATTGCATGCGGCCATTGCATGCGGCCATTGCATGCGGCCATTGCATGCTGGACGCATGATTGTGCCAAGGAAGTCGCACGCACTAGCGCACACACATACACACACACACACACACACACACACACACACACACACACGCACACACACACGCACACACGCACACATACACACACACACACACACGCACACACATACACACACACACACACAAACACACAAACACACACACACACAGTGTCATATGCAATGAAGCACACAAGCCAGGCAACAAGACAGGCAAGTGCACCCTTACACAAACAGCGACTCACTGATGGTCGGGGCTTTTTGATGCGTCATTTTGTGCTTGGACGCGACGACCGAGGGCACCTCCAGCCGTTTGGCTGGACTTTTTTTGGCTTCATCAGTGTGACTTTGTGCATTTTGCAAGAGGGTAGGGGTAGGTTTTCTTGGGCTAACGCCCAAAAGTAAATAAACGGGCCCTTGCAGTTCGTGCACTTTCAACCGAGAGGAATTGTGCGGCTTTCGAGCGGTCGTTACATGGGGCAAAGGCGATCGGCGATTGCGTGCGGTCGTTTCGGGCGGCAATTCTGATCGGCCATTGCAATTTCGAGAGGAAGTGTGTTGCTTTGGAGCGCCCGTTGCACACGGCAATTTCGATCGTCCATAGCGCACGGCCGTTCTGATCGGCCATTGTGCGCGGCCGCTCCGATCGGCCTTGTGCAGAATCATTGCACACGGTTGTTCCGATCATCCATTTCGCGCGGCCATTCCGATCAGCCACTGCGCGCGGTCGTTGTGTGTGGCAATTGCGCGCGGCCGTTGCGCGCGGCCGTTGCGCGCGGCCTTTGCGCTCAGCTGGTGGTTACCTTTATTTATTATTTGATTATTTTTCATAGTTTGGTGGGGGTGTGACTTATAATCAGGAGTAATTTATACGTGAAATTGTTAACAGAATATCAACTTAGTATAGTTGATCACGTTACATGATATTTGTATTTTAAACCACATGAGGGCGCACTAGGCATGTGGAATAACTGGAGCCACCACTGACAATGAGTTTCATTCAGTGACTTTCGAAGTTAGGGGTTGCTTACAACACAGAGGACAGAGATTGACACAGAGGACGAATATTTCGATGGGTTTAATGATTTGGAGTGACACGGATGTTCTGATAAACTTGTTATTTATGTTATAGTTATTTGATATATTGTTTATTTAGTGTAGCAACTTTAAAATTGTTAGCGTTAAATAGTTTCTGATTGTCTAGGGACGCCGCAGCAGGGGAGGAGACCGGAAGGAGTGATTTGCATTTCAGTTCTTTTAAGTCAAGTCAAGTCAAGTCAAGTTTATATTTATAGCCCTAAATCTCAAGCAGTCTCGAAGGGTGTCACATATACAAAACAAATTGACAGTTATTCTCAAAGCATCCACTGATCTAAAGCTCCCAAGAGGGCAAGGAAAAACTCAAAAAAATCCTACGAGGGGAAAAATGAGAAACCTTGAGAAGGTACCACAGATGGGAGGATCCCCCTTTCAGGATCACCACGCTGCAATGGATGCAAAGAGGGCACATAAAATACATATTATAAAAATCAAAGAAAGAGTGGATGTCCAACTCAAAGCGAAGAGCTGCAGGAGGTGCCCTCGATTGGCCTGGCAGTGTCTTCAAGGGGGTAATCAGCTGCAGTTCCCTCATCTTGATTGGTCCACGAGAATGGAAACAACCGCTGTCAGCTTGGGTGTCACCTAACCACCTCCCCAGTCGGGGAGTGGGGATGGGGGAGAGAGAGCGAAAACACAAACTCCAGCCAAATTGGCCACTACGGATTAATTAAAGGCTATATCATAGAAATGTGTCTTTAAACGTGTCCTAAATGCTTCTCCTGAGGTAGCAGTGCTAATATCCATTGGTAGGGCATTCCACAGCTTTGGAGCGCAAATAGAAAATGCTCTAGACCAGTGCTTCTCAATTATTTTCTGTAAGAAAACATTTTGCGCCGCCCCCTGTTATTAAGATGAACAAAAGCCACCACCCAGCTGTAGCTGCGCATGCAGCTCTCCGTACAATAAACATCCATAATACCAAAAAAATAAAATTCATAATGATAAAAATAATCCACACACGGGCGCATGTCAAACGCATGAAATAGAAAATTGGAGCCTGCCGAGCCTGTCATGAAACCGATCACATTTACAAACTCATTATGAAAAGTAAGGGGTAAAGGGAAATGTGCTTTCGGGAGTTTGCAAACATATTTTAAGGTTGTCTTAAACTTATAATCATATTAATATCTAGTATTGGAGTGCTTGTGTGGATTGGTGGGTGGCGAAGAATGTGCAGGCAAACTGCATGAACTTGTTTTCGTTGAAGTGTTGTGGATAGGCCCAGACAGGGAGTACCGGACGAGAACACCTCAAAGTCGGTGAGAAACGAGAACAACAGCACGTCTATGTGGCCAGGCTTCGAGGGGAAAACCCAACCGCCTGACCTCAGCGACACCTGGACGGGGAGGAGATGGCCATCGACCGATCATCTCACAATATTTTGCATGCTTTAATATTCATATTGTGTTTCTTTAAAACTGGGCAACCCGGAAGAATGTGTCATCTTTAGGTGGTCACAATAACGCACGAGTTTTAGTGTGAGGGACCCGGGACCCAGGCCTGTATTAGTGCGCTTTGTCAGGAATAAACAATTGGTACATTTGGTCTGATTGATCTACTGGTCTTCTCTTTGACAGAACGAACTCGCAAAATTGCTAGGTGCGCCAGTGTGTGGATTAGGACATAGCAATTTATGTGTTAAGTGTTGATCGCAATTTGGAGTCAGATCAATAACTAAAATCCGTAACCTAACAGGGGTTAGTTGTTAATGCATGTTCACAGACATGACACAAAATTCTCCAAGACTGCAGTTGACAACCTGCAAAGTAAACGCAAGTTTAACAAATAAAGTACAATCTGCTCCCTGGGTTGCTGTTAGAGGCTGCAATACAATTAGGTAAAACATCAAAACAAAGCAAGTCATCACAAATTCCGTCACATACATTTCGTCACACTGTCAGGCAAGTCCAGAGTTGTTGTCATACACTGTCTTGGCTCAGAGTCTTGACTGTCAATTCTGGTATAGTCACGTCTGGTCACAATCTTGAAATGGGCCTTCTCCATTGAAGCCTTTTGTTGTCAATGGTGCCCCAGAGTAATCCTAAACCCATATTTAGTCCAAAATGAGCCCTGATCAATCTTGCTTTTTCAAATCTGTAGTATCTCTATATTTTTCAGGTGAGAGGAATGTTATCCTCTGCTGTGATCACATCACCCCCACCTTGAATCATGTTAACCATTCACAATACACAAACCCCATCCCAAGTACAGACTTGACATTCATACAGCATTACAGACAAACTGTCATCCCACAACACACACATAAAACATACAATATTAAATTGTAAAAAGAACCCTCCCTACGCAAAATTTTCTCCTCAATTAAAATGTCCCTTTTTTATTTTAAATCCAAAATTAATATCTAATTGTCTGGTCTCCTGTCCTCACATCGTTTGCCAATATGCATAATACTGGAACATGATTTAACTCCCCATTTGGTTTGCTCACATCTCACACTTAGACTATTTGACACTTTGTGTTGAGCTGTAACTTCAATATTTCCACCTTCCCATATTTCTTCCACTAAACAGTTCCATTTTGCTTTCAGTTTAAATTCATCCCTCCAAATAACTACCTCTGGCAAACAACCAAAATTTTTTAGAGCACTCCCTTTTACTGTCACCTTGTTCCTTCATTCATCTCCTCACAAGCATTACTGACCCTCCTAAGAAATAATGATACTGAAAATAATGTTTAAAAAATATACACAGCTTCCTCCTGCCACTTACACTATAACCTTGGATTATCGTTCTCATTTTTGTTAATGCCAATTCTTAGAATTAAAAAGAAATACTTACTCGTGATAATTGAGTCACGCTATATCACAAATTTTGAAAACCTCCTTCCATGTTCCCCCTTTGTACCTATCAAAACCAATTAGAAATATTTTTGCTGTCATGATCATCATTGTGGCCCTCACACTTATTGTTCTTGTATTTTAAATTGGCAATTTTTGTACATTTGGAGCCCTTTGAGACTTGCTTGTGGGCTATATAAATAAATTTGAATTGCCTTGACTTTATTATTATTCAACTTCTTCTGCATTCTTCTTCCTTTTATTTTATTTTTATCTTAACTACTTCCACATAATTCATCTGATTTACTCCATTACACTTTTAACCTCCTAGATTCAAATTCAAATTTCACATCCTCACTTCCAACATTGCGGTAAAATTTTGCAAAATTTCATTTTTTCACTTCGAATTTCTTCTAGTTTTCCTTTTTTCTTTTTTTTTTTTTCCACTGACTCAACCCATTTAAATTTTTTAACTGTTCATCTTATGCCTACTTATTCCAAAACTTCTCACTTGTGGAAAATTTCAAATTTTCAACTTTAAAAATCACGCCCAATTTTACAAAATTCTTTCTATATTTTTATCAATTTTCTAGCCAATTCAACACGTTCCAAATTTAAACATAATCTTGTAGCTTTCCCCGAATTTTTATTCAGCCTCTTCGCTTTCACACGCAATTTCTACAGAAATGAATAATTCTAGTTATTATTGTTAATCATCCGTGGCCCTCGTAAGGACAAGCCGCACCAGTAATGGATGGATGGATGGATTGTTAATCCTAACCCCAAGTGCCTATCATAAATTGCCATTTAAATCAATTGTCAAGGGTCATGTCATTGTATTGGTTATTTAAAGCCCTACTGTATTACTATTTTGCTGACTATCCAGAATTCCAACTTTCTTATGGCCCCTCACCCTTTCAAGCTGAAATATGCATCCTATAAATCAGTCGCAGTTGATGTGTAATTAAATTCTGTTGTTTTGATAAAGGTCAATTAAGTTTAGCAATTCAGCCTTCTGTTGCCCGAATCCAAATTTTAACTGGTCCAATTAAGACCGACCAGACCGGTGCATACGGTACGTTGAACTCAAATGACTGGGGTGTTTTAAATCAACTCCTGCCAGAGGTTTTGACTGAATTTCTCAATGAATGCGGGTTAGAAGGTGAGCTGAATGCAACATGGATTTCAAAAATCACAGCCGGCGGGAGATGTTTTTTCCGGTTTAAAGTTTCTCCTCAAACTGTTGATGGGGCAGAAGATGGAGAGCTAATCGATCTATTGTATCTAACACTAGAAGTGTTTAACAGCGAATGCGGACTTTTCCAGACGATATTAAATATACCATTAACAGAGTGGTATGAAAGGATGCAAGCATATGGTGAGAGTATTACGGGGCTTTTTCTATCAAGCCGTGTCTGGACAAACGTCGTCGGAGTGAAACGTAAACTGGCTTTAGTTTAACCCTTACTAAAAAATTAAGTTTAAACCTCTGGCCCCCCAACAGCACACAATACTCTGTTCCTCCTCCTACCCCCTCATACCCCCCTCTTTTTCTCACCTGCAGACACAGAAAGGTGGGGTTGTAGTCATTAGCATAACTATCTAAAATGTATAAGAGCGTGTACACACGCATGCACAAGAGAAAGAAGATGGCTCAAAAAATGCTTGCCAGAAGACTTTTACCACTTTTTGTACCTATGGGCAATGAGCCCGGCATCACATTCTGGTCCAGCCCTGACAACTCTGATGCCGAGACAGATGATGCGGACACAGCTTTCATCGAGGCGTTACGGCCAAGCACGGCTGCTGAACAACTGGAACCAAAGCCAGCGGGCCTGAGACAAGGGCGGAAAGGTTTGAGATTCTTCCAATGCCTACACCCGACCCGAGCAAACGCATGTCACCGATCTGCCTCGACGATCTGCAACCCGATTCTCTCTATGGGGCTTTGCCATCAACTTTTGACGTGTTTGAAACCCCTGAAACCTCGGGGCACAACCTAGCAAGCACGATGGGGCAGCAGGAGCAGCAGGAGCACCAGCAGAGGTCTCAACAGCATGAAGCGTGGTCAACGTCACGAGCTATCGAGTTGTTTGATGACGCCTGCGCACGCTATCCTGAAAATGGCATGGATTTGCCCAGCTTGTCTGCTGCTGACATTAGAGTCATACTCAAAGAGGCAGAGGTGCCCGGTGATTTTGAGGAGGCTGACGACACGATCGTTGACAACGACCCTCCGCTGGCCCTTGAGTTTGGGGTCGTTCCTCCGATGACCTCGACGCCTGGGAAAATCAACACACAACAGGGCTCAGAGTATAATATGAGTGTCGAGCCGCTTAAATGGTTGATTATTGAAGATTATACGCGGCTCAAACTTATGCTCGCGCATCTTTTGTATGATGCGTTGATTAAGCATGCTGAATTTAAGTGTGACGGATGTGCTCTTGATGATCTCAGCCAGATGCATCATACGTGCCTGTATGTTGAGGATCGAAACTTTTATTTCTATGTGAATTACGAAGCAGTGACGGCTGAGCTGTGCAATGCTGACTTCCTCCACACGTTGTCGACAATGTTTTTCTATTTTAAAACCTCTGCATCGCTTATAAACATTCGCAATTCTGTTTCTGCCATTCTACATGACTGTTGGGTCTAAATACGATTAGACATTAAATCACTCGCTGGAATGAAGAGAAGACAACCAGAACAGGTTTACTCGCGAGGAGAACGATAGAGAAAGCAATCTCAGTTACAACCTCCTCGCGAGTAAACCTGTTCTGGTTGTCTTCTCCTCTTCATTCCAGTGAGTGATTTAATGTCTAATCATATTTAGACCCAACATTTAATTGGTCCTTCGAGCCGGATGCCAACACACCTGAGGATTCCAGCGGACGGCAGCAGAGATCCAGAAAGACCGCGCGCGGCAGGACCTCCCTAGGTGGGGTCCTAAAGTCTTTTCAAGGGCTGGCTGTCTGCTCGTCAGCTGGGATCTAAGGGTTGAAGGCAGTCCGAGGTGCAGAGGTGAGGAGAACCAGAGGGTGAGTTTGTTTTTTTATATAAAAGGAATGAGCGGCCGAGGGCTCGTTGTGCCCTATAAAAGTCCTAGGACAGAACGGAGAGGTTCGTTCTAAAGGTACCAAAACGGAAAGGTCCGTTTAAATAAAAGTTACACAACGCAGGTGTAACAAACCGGTTAAAGGAGAGGTGTCCGACGGAGAGGCCCGTCAAAAAAAAGGTCAGCGGAAGGCCACGTGATGCCGAAAATTCCGTAATACTGAGTGATTGGGAGTGTGAATGGGAATACGTATCACTAGATACAGTATTCCGTATTAAAGCAGTGGGGAACACATAACGTGGTTCTGTGGACGCAATAGGCAAGGATTCTCCACCAGAACGCTGGTAGAAGTGAGAATCACCACAGGATCTTTTTGTTATCCCACTGGAAACACCCGACTTTAGAAACCCCTATGGTTTTACAGTTGGGACCAAATTGATTAAAATGGGGAACGGGAAGAGTAAAAATAATATCCGAGATAATCTTAAATGTAAAGATTGGAAAATAATTGAAAGGCAGGATCCCGACCGACTTAAAAAACTCGATAAATGTGTTAAGAAATATAAATTTGAGCGACAACTAAAAACAACCAAATTGATAGAACTTAGAGGCGCCATGAAAGAGAAAACAAAGAGAGACCCTAGAAAGATGAAAAAAGAAGGAGATGAGGACAGTGACACTTTCTACCAAGATACAGGCAGAGGGTGGAAAGGTCAGAGGGGGCGAGGAGCCACTAATAGAGGAGGCTCCAAGGGCCACGGGAGAGGATTTGTACCTTATAGTGAACGTGAATGCTGGAATTGTGGAGAAAAGGGCCACATGGCGCACAATTGTCCATCAAAATAATTGAGAAGTGGATGATGGTATGCTTAAGTTGGTTGGAGAACCTAAGATGAGCAGTGTGTGGCAGTAGAGAAAATAAGACGTGTGTGGCAGAAAGTGACTAGAACGGTGGCTTGATAGGACGAAAATAAGAGACAGCAAATGTTAAGTAGAAGACAGTGAAAGATGTTGTATGTGAACATGATGAAAGGGGGCAACGGCAAAGTTGGCCTGCCCTTTGAGAGGGTGAAACTGATAAGCGTGCCTGCGCTCGTGCGTAGTCGCGGGTCGGGGCTGTGTGCGTAGGCCTGTGCTATGCTCGTGTGGGCAGTGGGCCGGCATCATGATTGTTGCAGGAAATGGCCAGCCTGTGACCAATCAACATTGATGCCGCGTCCCCCCCTCGCACGGGGGGTGCTATGGCTGTGGGCGAGGCAGGGAAAGTGTGAGTTTCTCAGAGAATGTTTGAAGCAGGGTGATGCTTAAGGAAGATGTGACAACATTAGCATGAAGGATAAAAGGCACTGATGAGAAAAAAAAAAAGGTATAACCAAAACGTCAAAATAGAGGATGACGTTTGCGCAGCGTTGTTTGTTGGTATTGTTTGTGATCTGTGTCTCTGCTGTTTTTGTGTTGTCTGTGTGCTGTCAGTGTTATGTGTTAAAAGGATGAAATTGGCTAATATACGTAGGTGCACAAAATAATTTATTAGACTGTAGTCTATCTGATTTGCACCGCAAAACAAAATCAAGTTTGAAAAAATAGGAAGTAAAGAAAAGCAAGCAATTTGTTTATGGGCAGAAACTGGTCCACACTGCATTAATGCCTAGCCTTGATGAAACAAAATTTGAGAGATGGAAAGAACTTGCTTTCTGGAATTGGATGAAGAAAAATTACGTAATAACGACATTTCAAAGCTAAATTTAAAATTTGAGAATAAGAGAGCGATTGAGCTAGTTAAAGTTAAGAAACAACAACAATGAACTATTATATTAATTCACTGGCAGTTATTTTGTTGATTTTTTTCCGATTGATGGATTGGTTTGTCACTTTGAGAAAGAAAAACTTCCGATGCAAATGGGCAGCAATATTATGTGGTCGTACAAATGAACCGATACATATGGGCAGCAATATTGAGCCATGAAGTTGTCACGTGATGTTGACTTGACACATGGCTCAACAGGGGGGATGAAAGGGCAGTTCAGTCGGCTTTATACAACATATGGATTTGATTCATATTCAAAACATTTATAAAAAAAAAAAATTGTAGAGCTTGTTTACCATGTGCTAAACTCAATCCACAGGGTTATAATGCCTGGTCATAATAGATGCATTCAAAGTAAACACTGAATGCCTTAACAGTGGCAAAAATGTTATGTAACGAAATAATACTTTGGCAACAACAGCTGTAGAAGTTAAAGAATGAAATTAATATCTCTAAAATGAATGTTTG
This sequence comes from Syngnathus scovelli, assembly GCF_024217435.2. Taxonomy (NCBI): domain Eukaryota; kingdom Metazoa; phylum Chordata; class Actinopteri; order Syngnathiformes; family Syngnathidae; genus Syngnathus; species Syngnathus scovelli. Next base: position 8,742,074 of record NC_090862.1, on the reverse strand, counting down.
ATAATTGGTTTCAGGTAATTACCTATAAGAGTAACTGGTAAAAGAAACGATTGATTGCTGATGCCAAAACAAGCTGCAAACCAGAGAGAAAAAAAAAAAAGAACAAATTGAATATGTCATGTGTATGGGTTTGCGACCGATTCTTTGTTGTACCATTACCATTGACCAAAGATTGTGTGAAATCTGTCACGTCTACTGATTGTGAAATGTACAACAGAGCGTTCTATATAATATCCGTTGAGGAAAAGAAAAGAAACCACTGCTTCTAGAGAATGTAGTCAAGCAAAATTGTATATGTATCGACACGCCAAGATCTGGGGAAAAGCTGGTAAAAACCAAAATGTCTTTAAATTTGAGAGGCGACGATGATCTGACTTTAATTGATGCAATTAGAGTCCCCAGAGGAGTTCCTGATTAATAAGAATTAATTGACCAAATTGCAGCAGGATGGGAGTCTTCCATTTGTTGGTGGTGTACGATAAACAAAAACGTAGACAGGATAAATTACATCCATTACAACGTGCAAAAATTGGGCAATTGGACACAAGCGGGGCTTGAGGCAGTGCATGAACAGCTAGCCACGACTTCCCTAATGGACTTCCAGAATCGCATTGCTCTTGATATGTTGTTGTCTGAGAAAGGAGGGGTCTGTGCAATGTTCGGAGAACAGTGCTGTACCTTTATCCCCAACAACACCGCCCCTGATGGGAGCCTGACAAAGGCCATTGCAGGCCTGTGATCCCTCAACACGAGGATGAAAGAGCACTCTGGTGTGGACACATCAATGTGGGACAACTGGATGCATACCTTTGGGAAGTATAAAGCACTTGTGTCCTCAATTATAATATCAGTTGCAGTATTTACTGCTATACTCACCTTGTGTGGATGTTGTTGTATTCCATGTCTGCGTGCTCTGTTTAATCGTCTCATCACTACAGCAATATCGCCCATGGAAGACAACATGGCCCGGGTATGCCTAATGTCTGAACGCCAACATGTTGATGATAACGTTGAAGATGAAATTTTTGCACTTGAGTTTACAGACTTTTTCCCAAATCTGTGTGTTTCCGAATGATGATGATGCAACAATTAACCTTTTTAGTGTAAACATATTTGTGCTCATACCTGTGATCCGACAACTGAAAATCGAGTGAAGTGGGTGTTTTTGGTGATGTAAAAATTGAGCAAATATGTGATAAACAGGGGGAAATGTTGGAATAATTTTAAGTGAAGCTTTGGCCTGCCAGACCTGGAGGCCTCGCCTTTACGAGTTTATCTTTCCTTTTATCTAGGTTCGCTCCTTTTTAGTGATGTCTTTTGATCCCTGTCAGCCATTTGTATCCTTCCTGTCCTTATGTTGTCTGTGTGTTTTGGTTCCCGTAAGAGGCCTTCACTAACAATGAGCAGGGCTTATTTGCATAGGTGACATGGTCTTTGTTTGATTCACAGGAACTTCATTCCTTTTCATTTAGATGTAGGTTTGGTTCATAAATTGTAGTTTATCAGACCTGTTTTTCTTTGTTAAGGGATACATACAGTTAGAAGTAGTTGCATAAAAGTTATCCCATATTTACTCAATGTTTGTTTAAGGAACTGCATACCGGTTACCTCACGTTTGCTTAATGTGTGTTGAAATGTTTAGGACAAGTTACTTATTACTATTGTGTGTTAATTACCAAGTAGATAAAGTTAGCAAAGGTCTAGTTGCATTTGTTCCACAGCAAAGCGGCAATCAACGTGTGTCAGGGTATTTGTTGACCCGGGTCGAGGACAAGTCAGCCAACTGTGAAAGAAGACAGCTGGGGACGGCCTCTGCGGGGGTCACGAGCCAACAGCGAAGTGCTAATTCACACCACACTACATTCTTTTTCTAATCAGCGTTGCTACAGACACAATCCCCCCTCCCTTTAGTGTAGCAACGCCCCTGTAACCAGGGCAACCATAACATTAAAAAGAGGGGCACGTGGAGGAAGGACTCAGAACTGATGGAGGTTGTAACTGAGATCGCTTTCTCTATCGTTCTCCTCGCGAGTAAACCTGTTCTGCTTGTCTTCTCCTCTTCATTCCAGCGAGTGATTTAATGTCTAATCGTATTTAGACCCAACAATGACCTAGCTCATGAGTGCAAGATCTTCACACGGCTCCGTGCGATAAAACAAGAAGCGCGTGACACTGTTCTGAGTAGCAACGAAGTCGCTCTATTATTTAGAACGTTTGGAAAGACGCAATGGGAGGTTTTGTGAAGAAAATGTGGAGGCAATTGAAGGCTTTCCTAACAGTACTTTTAGATTTAACAGGGGGGCAGCTAAAGAAGTTTAAAACTCTAATAGGGTCCAAAGTAACACCATCTATGTTATCTTCATTCATGCGTTATGTTAAACCTTAGGATTCATAGAAAAACATTTTTTTACCATGTTTTTATTTTTACCATGTTTTATACTTGTTTCTGTTTATTAGTAATGTTTTTTTAAGAACTAGTTTGATTTTTTTCTGTAATAAACTATTGTGACCGGAAAAGTGACTGTTTCTCTGTGTTCAATTTAAAATCACAAGATCATACTTGCTTGTCTTATTATCAGCACCACACTCGGATATCCAACAGAACTTACCTAACAATGGGTGGCGATAGGTGTCTTCAGAGACTCTATTGTTGTGCTAAGAATCCAGCTAGTTTTGGGGGAGAGACACGTCTACATAGAGCAGCGGCTGTTAGCTGTAAAAACACTAACATTAAAAAAGTGAAAGCTTTTTTATCCGATCAAGATGCTTACACTTTACACAAACCAGCCAGAATAACTTTTTGTCATGCTGTCATGTGTTGTCCGGATCACTTCCTGTTTTATTGTGTGATTTTCCTCTCGTTCCAGTCGGTGTGTCCTTCCCCTGTGCGTCCGGTCACGTGAACCCCTGATTCCAAGTGTGTGCACCTGCGTCAATGACCAACTGTCTTCACCTGTGTTCCCCTCCTGTGTCCATATAACCCGCGTCTTTCCCAGTATCCAGTGCCAGTGCGTCTTGCCTTGTAAGAACACTAGCGATCACGAAACCCTCGAGTTCCACGTAGAAGCCTTGTTTGAGCGACTTTGATCACCGATGTTAACTTGGTTACATCGCTATCTTGTTTTTGTATTTCCCTCGGTTCGAGGCGCTTTGATTTCCCCTTTTTTTCCCTCGGTTCGAGGCGCTTTGATTTCCCCTTTTTTTCCCTCGGTTCGAGGCGCCTTAGTTTTCCCTTTTTTCCCTCCTATTGAGGCGAATTTTGTTCGACTATCAGTGGAGACAATAAAAGCCTTTTTGGACATTGAAATCTCTGCATTCGAGTCCTCTCCCTGCTCTGCGCCTGACACTTTTCCTAGAAATAAAGTTTTTGTTCGAGGTCCTATGAGACAATTCCACGCAGATTTATGCGATATGCAATCACTAGCACGCTACAATGATGGTTATAAATATTTACTAACCGTAATCAATATTTTCTCGAAATATGCATATGTACGTGTTTTGAAAGCTAAAACAGGTACGCAGGTCACCAAAGCATTTGAAGATATCCTATCAGTTAGCGGTTCACCATTACGCCTTCAAACAGATAAAGGGGCGGAGTTTTTTAACAAACATTTCCAGAAATTAATGAGAAAGCACAATATTACACATTTTTCCACCACCTCTGACACTAAAGCGGAAACAATCGAAAGATTCAACAAAACGTTGAAAACGCGCATGTGGAGGTATTTCACAGCTAAGAACACACAACGATACGTGGATGTAATTCAGGATTTTATTGTCAGTTATAACGACAGTTTTCACAGCAGTATAAAAATGACACCGAACGCTGTAAACGAAGGGAATAAGGATACCGTTTTCACCAACCTGTACGCCAAAAATCCTTTCCGACGGGGGTACAAGTTCCGGTTCGCACCGGGTGAAACTGTGAGAATTTCCAAAATAAAAGGCAATTTTGAAAAAGGTTATTTACAAAGTTACACGGATGAAATTTTCAGAATAAGACAACGTCTCCACCGTGTTCCTCCCGTCTATAAAATATCGGACTTGGATGGTATGCCTGTAGAAGGTAGCTTTTACGAAGCGGAATTACAAAAAGTAAAAATAAAAAAATAAAAAAGTTTCGCATACAGAAAATTCTTAAATCACGCACCGTGTCAGGTAAACGCGAGTCCCTCGTCCACTGGGTGGGCTGGCCAGCCAAATTCAGTTGGGTACACACAAAGAGGATTAAAAACATCTGACGATCTCTAAAACGGCCATTCTGTGGAAATTATGTGAGATTTCATACATCAACTCAATACCCACCATTCCTGAGAAAAAACGGAATTTCTATCTGAAACAACCTAAAAATCCGCTTCCTAGAGGTGATGTGTTCCAAGACGACTCAGAAGTCCGGACCATGCTCAAAACGAGAGGAGGGGTTTATCAAATTCATGACTCGTTAGCTTTGGACATTCAAACTCTATTAGCTAAAGCGAGTAACAAAAAGATTGACGTCCAATTTGATCAACACAAACAGAGGTTCATGTTTTCGGGCGAAGAAGGATTGAGAATTATGTTCAAGAGCCCCCTGGCGTACATTGTCGGAATGAATCCCGAGCATTGGCTCTCACTCAAACCGGAAGGCGTAAACGCACAACATCCTGCCGACAGACGGGCCGGATCATATTTTATATTTCATCTACACTGATGTCATACATCATCAGACAGTTGGTGACGCGTACGCTCCGATGCTTAGAACCCTGCCTCTTGAGGGTAACTATGGCGATGTAATAAACAAAACTTTTAATCCGGTGTACTATTTAGATGTGTGCAGAAGCCACATTGAAACCATTTCAGTTTACCTGCGAACAGACCAGAACAACCCGATAGATTTCGAATACGGGAAGGTCATTCTCACTCTGCATTTTAGATCGAAATAATAATAAATTAAAAAAAAAAATGACGTCATCGTCAATTCATCCCGACTTGTATCGTTTTGTTGATTATGAAACACAAGTGGGGGGCTCGTTTCAAGGTTTTGCAGGTTCGCCAGTGCAATACGGGCGTGGCCTAGGGTCTATTTTTGCAAAATTATTCCGTTTTGTGATGCCTATGTTCAAAAACGGGTTTAACTTGGCGAAGCCGCATCTTCAAGCCGCCGCTAAAAACATAGCAACGGATGTAGCGGGGCGCGCTGTATTGTCACGTGGGGGGCTCCATCCTGGTGGGCGGAGAAAAAGGAGCGTTAAAAGGAAAAGGCGCTCCACCGGTCTCAGGTCAGTCGTTAAAAAAAAGCGAACTAGACGCAGGGTGGATATTTTCTCTTAAAAAATGGCCCTTCTACATTTTAAAAGTCAAGAGGCAACGTTATCAAGTCTTGACCTCTTTACGGCGCCTCTGACGCAATTCTCCATAGAAGATAGCTCATATGTCGAATTTCAACCGTTATCCGCAATCGTGGACCAAGGACCAATAGAATTTCTTATACCTGGGGACGGCTCAAAATATTTAGATTTATCCGACATTTTACTACATCTCCGTGCAAAGGTGACGCGTAGAGATGGGACAAATATTCCACCGCAGGAACAAGTCGGCATCGTGAATTTCCCTATAAACACAATTTTTAATCAATTAGATATTTTGCTGGGTGGACGGTTAATCTCACAATCTAGTGCCACACACGCCTACAGATCCATCATCGAGCTTCTGTTAAACTTTTCAAACGATTCTTTGGGGACACAATTCACGGCAGGAATGTTCGCAAAAGACGCTATGGGGCGTATGGACTCCATCGCTCTCGAAGGGCGGGCGTCAACGATGGTTTTGTGCGGCGCGCACAACAGATTGCAGGCTCACGTGAACTTCATCTCATGGGACCGCTTCATGGAGATATTTTCTTTTCCGAACGCCATCTATTGAATAATGTGGATCTGCGTCTAAAGTTAACTAGAGCTTCTGATGATTTCTGTCTCATGAGCGCTCCAGACAGCGATTCGTGTCTCAAAATACTAGCGTCCTTATTTGTGAAAAAAGTATCACATCTCACCGGCTGTAGCAATAGGTCACGCCGCCGCTTTACAGAAAGGTAACGCACTTTATCCGTTAACTCGCGTCAATATGAAGACCTTCTCGGTCCCACAAAACTCACGAATTTGTCATCAGGATAATCTCTTCCTCGGACATATCCCCAAGCAAATTGTAATAGCGCTCGTAAACCACAACAGTTTCATGGGACGGCGAGATTTAAACCCGTTTAATTTTTTGCATTATAACATAGAGTATTTAGCTCTCAGCCACGAAGGTCGACAAATACCTGCCAAAGCTTTTCAGCCCAATTTCAAAGCTGGGATATGTACACGTGAATTTCATAATTTATACACAGATTAATAGCGGGGTCCTGAGACTCGATTTACGTTTCAGAACACCGTTACCACACACAGCGACCCTCATTGTATACGCAGCTTATGATTCGCTTATAGAGATTAATGCTAAGAGGGAAGTATTGATGGACTATTATTAACGCTATGAACGGTCGTGAATTGGACATGATTATGACCCGGATGCAGAGAACCTTATTTGGAGGCGTTTTTTCTTATCAGCCAAAAAGCGGATATTTTTCTTTTGCTTTTTAAGTCTCTTGTAAAGTTTTGATTTTAAGGGTCCTTTAAGAAGATTTAGAGCAATCTCACACAATGCTTTCACCAAACTACTGGGGCCTCTGAGTAGCAAATGCTTACGTTTGGCCGGTTTGGATGTAAACAGAGATTTGAGTAACGGTGCGTTTGTTTTTAAAAGCTTCGTCATCGTTTTATTGTTTGGGTATATAAACGACAGGCCACTGGTTATGTAGTACACCTGTACGTAGTCTATATTGTTCTGGGCATGAAGGTGTCAAATCTACCAGTAAATACCCATGCGGCTCTCTTGTAGCATCTTCAAAGCATTCCAGGAAAAACTTCCGGTTGCTGGGAGAAATTTGATTCACCAGGACACTCACCTGCAGTTTATCGCGGGGGTTTTTGAACAAAATCAAATAATTACTGTTTAAACTAATAGTACGGCTGAATTTGCCCTGATGGAATACATTCTGCGTTAGCATTATAACGCTTAAATTTTTATGATGTCTATATTGGGTGAATATTCGGACCACTTCAGGGTTATCCGAAACTTGGAAGATGACGTCATCCAAAATCAGTAGATGCTGCTGCTGTGGCGGGAACAGCTTCTCGTCATCAAAAGATTCCGGCAGCCCCTTGATAAAAACAATGTTTTTATTCAGGTTTTTGAGCTCATCGTACATTGGCTGATATGAAGTATAAACCCAGACAATATTATCAGGTTTTTTTCTTAGAACATGTTCAGGATTTTCCAATACATTTTTTACAAAGAAAGTCTTGCCACAACCTGAAGGCCCTGCTACTAGAGATGAAAAAGGAAGTTCTAATCTAGGGTCAAATTCAATCTGGTTAAAAGCCATTTCCACGCACACACACACACGTATGGGTAGATAGATAGAAATATCAGTAGCCAAACGGTTCAGTGGTGCCTCACTCTAGCAGCCTTCTTTTATCGTACACCACACGAAGCCGCTTGGAAAATGACATGTTTCTGAGATGAAACCCTCTCTTATCGCGAACGATATTATGTTGGGGAGCGTATAGCACATCTGAGGTTGCACCTGCTGTATCGATGTACCCTTGAACCAGACTGAGCATGCTATCGAGATTGATGCTGCGACCGCTTTCGTGACTTTGTGTGATACCCTTCACTTTCATGACCGTCTGAGATGATCCTCGTGTTTTGTAAGCGTATGTTTTGGGGCCGGCTGAGACAAATTCTAAAATGCTGTCATTCGAAAGCTCATCTGTCAAATCACCCAGATAATCCCCTAGAGGGAGAACATTTTCACCTGGCTTCACAGTGTACACGATGCTGTCTGTATCGGTGTAAAGGATACGCCTCTGTAAAATTTCTAAATAGCTGTACATTTTTAGGCGTGCATAGGCTGTTGTGAAACACGCTGCAGCCACGTTTGATGTTTTTGAGGCGGGGATCTCATTGTTTATGTTGATACAATACTGCACAATTGAAAGCTTCTCATTGATAAAATGGAAGAATTTCACATTGTACAGACCTGAAAACAGAAGTTCAAAAAAATCCTCTGATTTTGTCACAATTTTTGTGTTTGCCATGTTGTCACGTTGCGCGAGTTTTCCCCACAGATTGTTAAGACAGAGTTTTGACACTTGCCTTTTGCCAGGGTTTACAGCAATTTTGGAAGGGTCGAGTTGGATACCCTGGTGAATGGCATACCCTTCTATGTATCTTTGTCTATCAGCCTGGTTGACCACGTGAGCCGGATAACCTGAAGATTCCTGTTTACCTTTTAGAAATGTACGCATATAATCGCGGAAAATTGTGTCGCTCGTTCTTGTGTAATGCCATACCTCGGTAATATCTGCAACCGTGTACCCGAGATCAAGTGCCTTAACAAATTCATTGGTTGTCCAAACACCTGTTAACGATCTTTGCTCATCACTATGTGTACAAGCCGTCTGCTGGTTGTTACACTCGGCGCATGTGCGGCACAGTGTGAAGACGAGTTTACCTTTAGCTGTTTTGAACGGTAGAACAGGAAAATACAAACCACGGGGTGGGTTGACTGTGGCGCTGATGAAACCGAAATACGACCTAGGGTCTTTAAAATCACCGTGGATAATCGTTGGATGACCGATAGGGTAGGTGCCTGTACTGTTGACGAAAGGGTATAATGATGTCACATCAACATACAACACACGCTCGTCTGGCTCTGCCGTGTATCTTAAAACGAATGCGTTTGTTCGGCCCCCAAAAAGAGCCTGCCTCGGTTTGAGCGGTGTTCCTTCACCTCTATGTCCATCTTTTTCATTTGCAACCATTCATGCTCCCACATAATTACAAGGTACACATCCTGTCTAAGCTGTAGATCCTGAATTTTCTTTTGTTTTATCAAACCTCTCCTGAAAAGGGCGTTTGGTTGTCGGGCATATTTTAGAGAGGTCGAAGCATTCTGCGCAGCCGTGGTGATATCAACCAAAATACTCAATTTTTACGCCCCCGATTTCAGAATAGCCATCTACAGTATAGTTGTCTATCCTAACTTCACCACCATTCAATGCATGTCTAATTTGGATATTTTGGCTGTGCATGATCCATTGCATGTACTAAATAGAATCGTGTGAAAAAGCTTTATGCTGACGCATATAGTTGTCTGATGGTGTAATGGCTAGTGTTTGAGGGGTTAGAAAATTAGCTCAAAAAACTTTCATGCACGCCGACGCTATTGTTACCGCATTGAATGGATCTGTTCCGGTGGCCTCAAAAAACTCACTCCTGAATTTTTCACACCCTTGCATTAGGAGATCAACATCATTCTCGCAGTAGGCTATTGCCTGTTTAGCAAAATCAAACACATTGCTAGCTTCTTTGGCATACCACTCGTCAAACTTTGATCGTTGGGAGGGTGACATTCGCTCGGTGCCGTAGTACGTCGGGTCAGGGTGAGACCCTACGTAGTTTAGATGCTCTAAAGAGCTGAATTTGTGTGGGAAGTAACCCTTTGATTTGTCTTCAAACCCCAGGCAGGGCTTTAGGCATTGCACTTAGAGGCATCGTCAAGAATGAGAGAGAGTCTATGAATCGAGATTTTGTGTCTAAATCGACAAATGATAGAACTTTACTCCCTTGCATCAGAATGTCAAGTTTGAGACCTAATTCAAGCATTCTCCTTATCAGTATGTATGAATCAAAACCTCTCGCATTATGTGCAACAAACGTAGTTTGTTTAAACCGTGGCCTTCGGAAAAATCTGAGAAATTCATCAACACAATCTGTGCCATACCAATGCTTCGTCAGTCTATTTGATTTGCAACTGATGAGAAAAGGTTTGTGTAAACCGTCTGTATCTACATAAGTTTCGAAATCGTAGTAGACTACATTTTTGCACGGTGGTTGAGGTTTGATGGGCTGAATGTAGCACATGTGGGGGTTCAACAAGGCGTCATCTTGATTTAAGATCTCATCACACATTGTGCATTTTTTAACGGGGCAACGATGTTTAGCACTGGTACCATCAGCTTTCACATAATAGTGAAGACCACACTGCAAGCATTTTTTGCATGAAGTGCAGTTGCTCACACGATTAATTGATCGAGACTCTTTATGTTTGGTAAAGCATTCCTCATTACGACAAGTTTTGTTACAGTCGGGGCAGATGAGAAGTTTAATCCGTTGCTGTTTACAGCATGGATCAAGACAAACGCCACAGTGTCCTTCACACTGGTGCTGTTGCCAATTCTCATGCCCTTTGTAACATAGCCTGCAAAAGAATGCCTGACCAACGAATGCCTCTATCGCTTTCACACCGTAATAATGGTCCTCGAGGTGTAAGACAAATAAGGTATCGTTATCTGTTTTGGGGTAACGCGTGTCGAAAAAGGTCATGGGGCGGCAGTCCTCTTTTCGATACATTACAGTTATTTTCCGTTTGAGGACTTTCTCAAATTTATGGACATCGCCCAGACTCACAGGTGTTTGACAATCCAATCCTACACTCTCATGTAAGAGCCGTGCCTGCCTTGTGGCTTGTTTTGTTGTAAGTGTGTCATTTAGCAGATAGGTTAGTGAGAGAGCGAAACACAAATTGTTGTCTTTATTATGAGGTATGTGTAGGTGTCGTTTTTTCAACCTCAAAATGTCTCTGTTGGTAGTGTTCAACAGCCTGCGACGCATTCCACCGCGCAATGGTGTGACTATTTGTACAATGAGCTCTAAGCCCTCATCAGCCAGAAGCTCTGTATTTGATTGGGCTAAACGTTCAAGCATGTCTGATACATTATCTCTGATAGAGTTTATATCACTAGTTTGCTGGTAGATGTGAGCTCTATCGTTACCACTAGCTAGCTCGAGCTGAATTACATCACCTGTTTGGGCTCTGCTAGCTACCTCTTGCATGACATCATCTATTTTATCTTCAATCTGGAGGTAGAAGGTGGCAAAATCATTAATGTTCTGTTGCGATGGTATATTTAACTGTCGCCTTATCTCTACATTATTGAAATGTGGCCTATTGATTACAACAGAACCGCCGCGTTGATCAGCTAATACAAAACCGCTGTTAGATTGCTGGGGCGTGTGTTGAAATGCTGGTGTATTGTCATCAATAACATCTATTTCGTGATCAATTATAACAGAGCAGTTGTTAGGTTGAAATGTCGGTGGAATGTCGTCAATAGCAACCGACGATGAATCGGCAGTGTTAGCGGTCGACGGGTCAACCAGAGGCTGCGTATTTAGATTTTGGATAATGTTTAGCAACTGGACAGGAATGTCAGGACTGATACGCCCGTTGTTGCCATTAGCTTGGTTGTTTAATTCTGCTATCATGTTTAGCAAATGTGACGGGATTTGTGTCGGACTCTGTCCACCTTCATTCATACTTTGATTGTTCAATTCATCTATGACAGCTTGTAAATGGGTGAGAATAGCAGGACTGTCTGGTCTCTCCCCCTCTGACAAAGCCGTGCTCACATTGTTGAGCAAATCTGTTATTTGACTCGTACACGTATTGTTAACGTTTGATAAATCTAGCTCTGGTGTGTCACTTCTTTGGCTTGTCCCGCTAAATGACGGCAAATCTATGTCATCAATGTTTGCTAAGAAATCTGACTCCGTTGACGTAAGGTTTGGATGATCCATTATATTTTCTTTTACAAAACACAATAGAAACAACACAAACCTATTTTGATTCGGCTAAATCTGTAAGAGAACGTATAATCTTAAAACATTCTTGTAACCGTCTTTTGTAGATACAGTTACCACGGCACTTTACAGGCCCCCTGCTGGTTGAGTGGTGCGTGTTGTAGAAGGGGTGCCCCCTCCTCCTCCTCCTCTTCCTCTCTCTCTGAGCCTCCGTGTCACGACGCTCACCTGCAAGTTAATCCTTTATAATACCGAAAATAGCATGTCGGACTATAGCATACAAAGAGGGAAAAAATATAAGGAATACCTCCAACTTTGTTTGTCGACTCTTGATGATGATGGTTTAAACCTTCGTAAGTAGATAGAGCTTCAACTAGTTCTGAGTCCGTCGCTGCCTCCTGTCGGTTGGTGTGGGATGCAATCGGATTGGTTTCAACAGTAGCACGTGACTCTGATGTTGCTGGTCTAGATGCGTCAATACGGCGGTCGAAGGCAGCTTGTGTCGGCCGATTGTTTTTTCTAGTGGCCGCGGCCACGAGATCTGATACATACATATATAAAATAAAATCATCAACTACCGACATTTATATGAACTATCGTAGATGCACTAATGACTCACCGTAGTCTGATTGTGTTAGGTAAACGTCGCTAAAATCGACGTCAAAAGATGCGTGGACATCAGCAAGAGCGATGATGTCTGCAAATATTATATAAACATTACATTTTGTTTTATAAAATAACCGCAGTGTATTATTATTATTATTATTATCGCGAGAAAGGTATTAAAATGACTTACCTTTAACCATTCTCGAAAGAGCTTTTTGACGCGCTTCGACTCCGTTGCTCAGAGCTATGGCTTGTCTTGTCTTGAATTCTCCAAAATGATGCTCGTCCACACCAAACTTTAAATTCGGCGGGGATAAGACCACGCCTATGGGATCACGTGTCGCGGGAAATCAGATAACTCTGGCCGTATGTTGATGATGTATCAAAGGCTCTAGCTCATCAGATATCTTTGGCCCCAGTCAGTATTGTTTCTCAAATTATGCATCAACACCTTGCTTTTTTTTTATCTTTCAGATACCTCTGGCACCATGCTAACGACATTTCAATGATTTTCTCAACAAAAAAAACCCTTGATCCTCTAAACCAGGGGTGTCAAAGTCAAATGGACGGAGGGCCAAATAAAAAATTTAGCTACAAGCCGAGGGCCGGACTGATCGAATGTTCATTGAAATTTTTTTAAATGACGCATATAGTCTAGTGAACCTAATTGAACCTACTGAAAACCTAACAAATATATTCCAATATGATCAGATAAATAAAGCAATATTTTCTTATGGCTCTGTCAGTAATCTTTAATTTTCAACAGACACAAAAGACAAATTTCCTTTATATAAAAATCCCCATAACATGAACATTAAATGAAAGAAACCGGTATTATTCAAGGCACCATCAGTAGCCTATATTTTCTATTTTAGCAAAAGTGGGCTAAATTTACTTCAAAGAAAAAAATAATAATAGCAATTTTCTATCATCCACTCAACTGAAATATTTTTAAAATATAATTGGATTGAAATACAATAAAATAAAGTGCAAAAATCTATTAATCAAAAACAACACTTTCTTCAAGGAGAAGTAACATGCAGTGAAAACAAATATTAAACTTTAACTTTTGAACTTGAACTGAGTAAAAACTCTAAATATGTGATTGCACAGTAATGTTCACTTGTTTGAGGTTGAGGGTGATACTTGGTGGTGTCCCATCTTTTCCACAAGTTCATCAATGTCCGGGGTCAGGCTCTGAGTTGAGGAAATCCTCAGAATTGAGTGAAGGTGTTCAGCAGTAAGTCGACTTCTGTGTGATGTTTTGTTCAGGTTCATCAAAGAAAACAGTTGTTCACACAGGTATGTGCTGCCAAACATAGACAATGTTTGAGCAGCCTGAATGCGCAGCTGGGGCATTGTGTCGGGGAGGAAATGGGCAAACTCCGCAGCACCCACTGCCGCATATTTTGCCCTCAGTGCATCATTGCATTGGAGGTCAATCAACTCCATTTGGAGGTTTGGTGGTGAGCTTTCCACGTCAACAGAAAATGGATTACCGAGCAGTTCAAACCTGCTTTTTTGTGCTTCAAAGTCAGCAAATCGGCGTCGGAAATTAGCGGCAAGCATACCTATTTTATCAGCCAACTGTGCGCTCGGGAACGCACTGGTAGAGAGCTTCTCTTTCATGGTCTGGCAGCTGGGAAAGTGGCTCAAATTTTCTTGCCGCATCTGCGTCTCCCACAGAGTCAGTTTGGGTTTAAATGCCTTCACTGTACTGTACATATCAGAGATGACACGATCCCGACCCTGCAGCTGCAAGTTCATTGCATTCAGATGACTCGTAATGTCACACAGAAAAGCCATTTCACACAGAAACCTTTCGTCTCGGAGTTGTGTTGTGTCTTTCCCTTTGCTGTCCAAGAACAGACAAATCTCACGAAGCTCGAAACATCTTTGCAGCACCTTTCCCTGGCTTAGCCATCGCACCTCTGTGTGATAAGGCAAATCACCATGCTCCGTTTCTAACTCCGTCAGAAATGCCTTGAACTGGCGGTGATTTAAACCTTTGGCTCTGATAAAGTTAACTGCGCGCGTGATGATGCTCATTACATGTTCCATTTTCAAGGCTTTACCGCACAACGACTCCTGGTGTATGATACAATGATAAGCTGTCAGCTCACTTGTCGCGTTTTCCTCTTGCATCTTTTCCCGTATCTTCGCCACCAGTCCGCTCCTGTGTCCACACATCGCAGGTGCTCCGTCGGTTGTCAAACCCACGAGTTTTTCCCAAGGCAGCTCCATCTCATTTACACACCTTGAAACCTCTTCATACAAATCATGCCCCGTAGTTGTGCCATGCATAGGACGTAAAGCCAAAAACTCCTCTGTCACGCTTAGGCTGGAGTCCACTCCGCGGATGAAAATTGACAACTGGGCAATGTCAGAAATGTCGGTGCTCTCATCCACAGCCAAGGAATATGCGATGAAATCTTTTCCCTTTTTCACAAGCTGCTCTTTTAGATTGATGGACAACTGGTCTACTCGCTCGGCAATGGTGTTTCTGCTCAGACTCACATTTGAAAAGAGTTGCCTTTTTTCTGGGCAAACTTCGTCACAAATTTTAATCATACAGTTTTTGATGAAATCCCCCTTCGTAAATGGCCGGGCTGATTTAGCGATCTCTTCTGCCAAAATAAAACTGGCCTTGACAGCAGCCTGGCCTTGTGATTTGGCTTTTTTGAACAGAGCCTGTCGAGATTTGAGGCCTCGTTTTAATTCCTCGGCCTTCTGTAGCCTTTGTTCCATGTCCATATTCTTGTTTTTGTCTGCGTGTTTCGTTTCATAATGTCGTCTCAGATTATACTCTTTCATTACCGCCACACTTTCTCCACACAGAAGACACACAGGTTTTCCAGCTACCTCCGTGAACATATACTCCGACTCCCACCTTGTTTGAAACCCCCGGTTCTCAGTGTCCACCTTCCGTTTTGCCATTTTTGATGGGTATCTGAAAGTTAATTTTACTGTTATGCTGACGACTGCTGTGCTAATAAATATTGAAATGAAACGGCCTACTGCTCGGTGCGTCACCGTTGCATTGTGGGAAATGTAGTATTGGTGCGTGTAAAAGATCTGCGGGCTGCCGGCTTGCTGCGGTCTGCGGGCCGGTTCTAATAATAAATCAAGATCATCCCAGGGGCCGTAAAAAACCTTCTCGCAGGCCGGATGTGGCCCGCGGGCCTTGACTCTGACATATGTGCTCTAAACTATTGTTTGTCAAATTACATGCGTCTCGCTTTCAGACACCTTTGGCTAAACTAATGTTTCTCAAATTATATGCGACTCTCATCCAGACAACTTTGGCACCAATAATGACGACTCTCGTGACCCCCCACACTGACACAAACAGCCCCTCCTCTTCACCGTCTCAACAAAACGGGCCCCTTCAAGCCACACGTACGGGCTGGTAGCAAAGCTAGCTCAGATGCTACACCTGTCTTGATTCATAAAAATACATGCCCATACATATCCACATCTTAAAAATGGCGCCAGCAAACCAAAATGGCAACAGTCAAAGATGGCGCCGTCACGACTGGCGCCATCTTGATGCCCCCAACCCCGCCACAATTCAAAAGAGGGTGATTTATGATACCATAACAAGTCATAAAAAGGTCATAAAATTTTATGACCCCTAACTCATTTGCATATGAATAGACATCAAAGCCTAGGGCATTGATCTTCTCTCTGCGGTGAATGTTATTGTTCAATCTATAGGTCATACAGCGCCGGTGTTCCAAATATGACACTCCTCCTTGATTTAACATCTCATAAGTTATTATTGTCAGCAGCGCTAAAGGATAGTGCTTGGAAGTGAATGTCTTATCGCCCAATTTAAAACACATGCCACTTTACTTATTTCCCATCCTCATGTTAGCTGGCATGTGTCAGAATTAAAATGGAATTTTGCCTTTAATTTTGAGTCTTTCAAAATTGCTATATCCTTACTGCACCGAGATAAACTGTTAAATATATCTTTAAAAACAAACAAAAACAATCTATGCTCCTGCACAGACTCTTAAAAGTGGCACCCAAATGCCAGATTACAAATCAAACCTCCTCCTTCACTCTCACATTTTTGATAAAACAGTCTGTTAGAGATTTGCTCACTCCAACTTATTTTGCAAGAACCACAAGGAGACAGGCAAGTTCTTTTAGACACCTGCAGGTGGAGAGTCCATTCGTCGCTGTCTGAACAGCGATGATCGAATGAAGTCTAAAAGTCTCCTCCCTGCAAGGGCATATTTATTAGGAAGAACAGAGTGGGGGTGGGAGTGGACAGGTTTGGTGAACCCCCGGCCTCTGATAAGATCAGAGCAGGGGGTGTTTTACACTATTGTGGGAAACAGAACAACTTTGATTGCTTCCCCTGCAGCTGGTCAATCAAGCAGAGGAAGCAACCACTTCATCTTACTCTGCATTGTGAGGGCCAGACGTGATTGATTTAATCATTACATTGTGAGGGCCAGACGTGATTGATTTAATCATTACAGTCTACATTCCAACATAATCATAGGATCAAACTAACCTGAAAACCCTAACATCTCCCTCCTGATTTATCATATGATTATGCCACCCCAAACAACAACGATAAGCAAGAAAAAAAACATATATACGTATAATGAAGAAAGTAGAATGGTAAAAATAAAAACAACAAACAATGATAGCAACACTTTCCAGTGAAGATGAGGCATTACCTCAACACCCCAGATCAAACTTATTGTGTAAGCGAAAAACCTGCTGGCCAGATGTTATTAGCAGGAAAATTCTTACACGGCCCCATTGCCACAGGCGACCAGAATGCTATCAATTAAAAACAAAAAGAAAAACACAGAAACAGTACATCATTGTATCCATCACTTGTGAAGCTTTTCGATGGTCAAATCAACAAGTTTCCGTAATACATGCTCAACAGAACAGCATCTACGCAATCCACGTCTCATTATCATTATCACAACTGTCACGTCTAAGAAGTTGTATATGTGCCCGTGTTTTCGTCAGCTGATGATGTTCTAGTCTGTAGGTGAGGTCAGTCACACACACCGGCGCACACACTCTTGTCCAGTTGGCAGGCAGCATCGGACAACTCCTGTGACCACAAAACCATGATCCGTACTGAACAGGCACGTGCACTCATAGGATGCAGGTGGGGCAGTGCCTCTGAACTTCTGGCTGAAGTAGGTCCCGTCCGATGGTGCAGCCATGTTGGTAGTAGAGCCCTTACACCTTGAAAACGGCTCTCTCATCCTGGCACACAGCGGTGATGTCCAAAGCTCCCATCCAGTTTCCTCCTGGAGAGCAGTCGTCGTTAATGCATTTGTGGGTCCTGCAACCTTGGGTGCAACATGTGTAGTCAGCAAGACTTGGAATGGTCCCTCCCGTCGTGGCTGGCCCAGTTCCTTCCTTTGATGACCTCGATGTAGACCCAGTCTCCTGGATTGATGGGGTTGTCGACCTGTGAGGAGGAAAGATCAAGCGGCAGTAAATTTGTCTTTGACACAGTTTGAGCGTCCTGATCATATAATCTGCCAAGGACTGCTCTTCATCTGTTGTTTGCAACTCTCGTAGTCAATTGTAGTGCCCATTTAACTGGCAAATAGGAATGTTTGCGGGAAGAGTTTGAACACTTCCTAATGATTCCCTTTAACCAAAAACTATTTATGACAGGGGCGTTCCCATTTATTGCCTCCTGGTTTAAAAGAGATTGTCTTATCCATGCCTTCTTTGTCCTCACACGCTCGCACCCACACAGGGTGTGAACACACACACACACACACACACGCACCCACGCAGACAAAGAGATTCTAATCCATCTCTCATGTAGCTTCTCTTGATAGAATCTCCTATTGGTAACTGTATAGCAGACGTTTTAGCATATAATCCCATACTCTGCTCTCTCACTTCTACTTTTCCATGTCGGTGCAGTCGTAGGTGGCCCCTATTGCAGTCATTGTCTTGTTAACTGTTGCCTTGTGACTCCTATGCATGATTGTGTGAATGTCAAAAATTGAACGTACCTAACTTTCTGACCATCCAACCTCCACTGTGGTGCAAAAAACTTACTATTGTATTGAGTAGGTACATTGAGCAACCTAGCTTCCTCCTGACTGCCAAATGTCCTGTTCTAAAATTTATATAACTCGACCTCTACGTCTTAAGCTTGATGAGCCAAAATATAAGATCTTGCTCTTGTTTCCTACCGTTTTAGCCTATTTGTTTTATCCAAATCCGTTCAATCTCTGATTATAATCTGTAGCCCTACGTATTTTTCAAATTTTTATTTATTTATTTATTTATCAAATCTCCTCAGTTCTGTCAAACTCAGTGCACAATGAACCTCCCTTCCACTTTGAACCAAGCTCCACCAAATTTGGGAACGCCGTAGCAAGGAGTGCGATTTGGTTGTCAGACACTCCAAGTCCATATCTTTTTGCCGCACTTCACCCTATCAAGTTGGTGTTCTTTTGTTGTTGCTTCAGAGCGACCCCATCCATCACTCTTGAATGAGTCCATTGTTCAAATGAGTCAATTTTCATCATTGTGAGTTCCTCCGCTTTCCACTGTCTTTTCTCGTCCCCGAGGATGTTGTATTTCCTCTGGAGTGTACTTGTCCTCCTCCAAGCACAACAGCAGTCTTTTCTTGTCCTTCGCCAAAGGTCAAAGGTGCTTCAGAGCCAGGCACCATTTTGTGGTTGTTCACGGCTGCAGGCGAAGACTCGGATTGGGTTTCAGGGGCCCTGACACTGAGAATGACAGGCTGGTTTGAACACTTGTAAGACTATCTCCAAATGTAGCTGCTTCCATCAATTTGCTGGTAATGTTTGTTTACCAAACTTCAAATTCTTCTAATAACAGAGGTCTCGTTTTTATATCGTAAATCCTGCAACTCATCCTATTTTTTGAGCTACATTTTATCTATCTATAGTTCCAATTTAATCGGACAGTATGTTGTCTTCAGTATCATTATTGAAAATCAACTCATCGAGGTCTGCTTTCCACATCAAGCCCTGATCTGTATGTCTTGACCTATCACATGTTATTGTCATGCTTGCTCAAAAATGTGACTTAGAGTATGGTGCTGTGAATTCTCAATCTCCCCAATGAAATTGGATCTCCCCTCGTAGTTCTTATCTTTCTCATGTTCCTGTTAGCCTGCAATTGTCCAAATCAAAAATGTTTTCTTTTAACTGTCTTTCTTTTGAACCTCTAAATCTCTCGTGTTGCTAAACTATCTACACCAGAACAAAAAATGTACCACAATATAACACCAAATGTATTCGAAAATTCATTGTCATAAAGTGTTGTATTATTACTATCTTCCACTATCTGTCCTACTCACTCCCCCCCTTTTGAGGCTTGGCAACGCCCATGCCTCACACCTTGACAAACTTTTTGGGAGAATGCGTTCTTTACTACATACGATTCCATCATCATTTAATTTGACTTTCTTTCCAAAACGCTTCTCAATTTCTCAGTTCACACATCTTCTACATGTGTTACTGGTTCTCCAGTTTTTTTTGGTTTTTTTTTTCTAGTTAATTATCAATCCAAAAGCTACGTGTTTCTTTCTAACATTCAACCTGCTCAAAATCGTTCTTTCATCAAAGTCGCTCTACTAATTTTCCATAGTAGTCGCCAACAACTTCAACCATTCAACCTGTAATTTATTTTCATTCAGGCTATCATTCATCAATGTTCATTTGCATCTCACACGCAGTCTCCAAAAAGGAGTCTTTCTATCACATTGGTCCCAATTCATCCAAGCTCACCACACAACATTCATATATCATTTCCAACTCAGGTTTCCTGGTAGAACAATCCACCAATTCAAAAAAACTTAACTAAAACAAACAATTGGCAAATTAATCTGAAGTTTTTCTTTGTTTTTAAATTTGAAGAACTCAATCTCTCAGATTTAGCTTGCATTTAGAATTTTATATAATCTTATAACACAACCAATCAATTATTCCTATTAAATGTAGCATTGCAAAATCTTAAATTCACAATTTAGCTTCTTCCAATTCCTGAAAGCATGTTCTGTCATTTTTTTTTTTTCCGAATTTCTCATGTGGGCTCGACACTTTACATGAACTAGTGTGGATTAGTTTCTGCTTGCAAACAGATTTCTTTTTCCTCTCATTTTTATCTTTCAAAATCATTTCTGTTCTGCGGTGCAAATTGGATAGACCACAGTCTAGCAATTTTTTTTATACTAAAACTTTAGCCAATGTTCATCATTTTAACATATACGCACACACATGCACAGCTCTCGCATGCAAAAGGTAGGTCTCAGCCACAATGATTCGTCACAGGCTGGCCATTTCCTGTGGTCGATCATGAGCTGGTCCCTCCCATGCACACGAGGACAGCACATTCTAATTTTATTTATTTATCTTCTAGAAGCAAGTTGCATTTCTTTACCACTTGAACTCTCAACTTCCTTTCTACTCCATACTTTTTCTTCCACTTCGGCATATATTGCATACAATTAAGAAATCTACTTGCCATGAACTTCTCGTTTTAAAGAAGAGCAGAGCAAGAGATTTACCGTTTTTATTTCCCATATTAATTCTAGTAGTTTTAGGTTATACAATCTCTTTGTCTCAAAAATATTATTATTATTATTATTACTATTATTACTTATTTATTTATTTAACTATTGCTTTGAGGATCCTCAATGCAGGTTTAAATTGACCTTTCAACAAATTACTAGCCTGTATTATTGCCGCGGATCAATGCTAGAACTGCTTTTTTGTCAATTTATCCTACCAGTCACACACTCAATCACACTAACTCCAGCGCTTTTTTAGGCCTATCCAGGGATGGGTGTAAAACCCTCCCAAACAGCTTTGGAAAAACGGACAAAAGAAAAAATCTACGCCCTTCTTCAATTAAGAAAAAGAAGCTCTGTTTTTCTTAGCCCGTTTCTTCCACTGGGACTTGAACCCAAGCTATTCTTTGGCTTGGAAAAACATACAAAGAAAAATCTACGCCCTTCTTTGATTAACAAAAAAGAAGCTCCGTGTTTCTTAGCACGTTCCTTCCACTGGGACTTTAACCCAAGCCAGATCCCTCAGCTCGGAAAAACAGACAAAGAAGAGTCTACACACTTCTTCGATGAACGAAAAAGAAGCTCTGCCTTTCTTAGCCTGTTTCTTTCACTGGGACTTGAACCCAAGCTATCTCCCGTGCACCTCTATGTGTTACGCGTTTAACAACACAACACAATTTCAAGAACTTACTTGTCCCCTGGTTCGTTGCACTGCCGGGTCCCGTCAATCCACCTCTGTCAGACGAAGGCAGACCTAAGATGCTGGCCCAGCGAAGAATTTCCTTCCCAGGTCTTTCTTTACCAGGTCCGGCTAGTGGACGCTGGCCCGTCGACGGTGTACAGCGCGTCGTCCTCCGTCAGCCAGATGATGGGTATGGGGGATCCCGGGTTTCGGCACCAAAATGTTAGAGATTTGCTCACTCCAACTTATTTTGCAAGAACCACAAGGAGACAGGCAAGTTCTTTTAGACACCTGCAGGTGGAGAGTCCATTCGTCGCTGTCTGAACAGCGATGATCGAATGAAGTCTAAAAGTCTCCTCCCTGCAAGGGCATATTTATTAGGAAGAACAGAGTGGGGGTGGGAGTGGACAGGTTTGGTGAACCCCCGGCCTCTGATAAGATCAGAGCAGGGGGTGTTTTACACTATTGTGGGAAACAGAACAACTTTGATTGCTTCCCCTGCAGCTGGTCAATCAAGCAGAGGAAGCAACCACTTCATCTTACTCTGCATTGTGAGGGCCAGACGTGATTGATTTAATCATTACATTGTGAGGGCCAGACGTGATTGATTTAATCATTACAGTCTACATTCCAACATAATCATAGGATCAAACTAACCTGAAAACCCTAACACAGTCTACTTATCTAGACACTGTCATCACATACGAAATAACGGCCTGTAAATTAAATATAATGTTGTTGCTGTGGTCCCTCAAAACATGTGACTAGGATTTGGACAATTATTAACCCCCATCAATTGATCAATTATCTCCTCACTAAATTCCCAGCCTGTTAACCTATCTGCATAAAGAAGACATTTACAATGCAGGGGATAAGAGAATAACAAGGAACACCTTAACAATACACAAAATAAACCCAAACCACAATCAAAACCAAATAAACTAGGCCCATGACCTATGTAGACCAACACAGTACTCCAAATATTTCCCCATTAAAATTTAAGCCTTTTTGTGTAGAGCACCATTGATTTCTAAACATTGACCTAATTTTATCCTTAATTTAATCCCAATCACGAATGCCCACTACTTAATACTTTACTTGGTGTTCTTTTGATAAAAAGTGCCCCCCTTGCAATGTCGTTTTTATTTGTTGTTTTTAACTCTAAGTGATTCAAATCTTTGACTTATCCTTACATGTGTCCTTGTATAGTCTTATGTCATAACCAATCAATAATTCCTCCTAAATTTAAAATCTGCAATCATAATTTAATTTTATCCAATTCTACAACGTATGTTCTCTCTTACTCTCACATTTTTATGAGGGCTGGGCACTCTCCTCGTTGGACGAGTTTCTGACCACAAATCTCAGATTATTCTATCATTTCTAATTTTTACATTTAACAATGCAAATCTGATGAACCATTGTCTAGCACACCGTTTCCGTGCACCAATTTAACGCAATTCCATCCTTTATAACGAACTGATACACAAAGACAAACATACACATAAACAAACACACGGGCCCACAACATAGACATGACAATCTTCCCAGCTGATAACAAGGGTGGGGGGGGGGAGGCAACTGAAGTGCGGAGAGCCTCGCCACCAATGTAACCCCCCACCTCTGTCCAAAATATGCATTTGTGCCCACCTGACCGTTTGGCCAAAACTTTAGAGCCGCACCCTTTTGAAAACAAAAATGGTTACAGTTTAACCCCACCACACAATGGGATATAACCTTCATGCTAATTAAATATACATTCTTTATCAAATTCTTGTTAAGCCATTTTTCTGACTCCAACTCTCATGCAAAATCAAAATAAAATCAACAATTTTATACAAATCAACTTATTGTTCTTCATGAACCCCAAATCATCACTTCCATCCCATGAACAGCACCACAACTAATCACTCACTTCTTCAGCTGCGCCGCTGTCCCATCTGACTGCCAAGCCTGCTTTCCACACAATATCATCATAGACACACTTCAACAATTATGTAGCGACCTGGTTAACCCAGTTACCCTTCGTCCTAGACAACAATATAAGTCTCTAAGGTCGCACTATTGAGGTCGCCAGCCATCCGTCCTGCTATATCAGCGATGCCTTCACCATATTTTTATTTTTTTTTTACGAGTCCCCGACTCGTATTGGTGGCCTGGCCGATCCAATCGACCCCGACCTTAGGCAACAGTATAAGTTCCTAAGTGTCTACTATTGAGGCCACTCAGGTGCCCATATGCTAGTCACTGGCATCCCACAAGTTCCAGCGGTGTGAGCGCCCTTTGCTGATCAGACAAAGTCCTCACCACCTTTCTCTTAATTCACCACGACTCGGACATCCCAGATGTCCTTCGCCTTAGACAGCCCTATAATGTTCTAAGGTCACACTATTGGAGTCGCTCGGCATCCGTCCTGCTATAATCAGCGGCGCCTTCACCTGTTTTTGTATTTTTAATTTTTTCCACAAATCACTTTTACCAAGTTCCACACAAACACACACTTCTATACAACCACCATTCCTGAACACAGAGCTGAAATTATAAATTTTTGTATTCCGCTTTCACTCCACAATATTGCTGAACTGGGAGAGAGAAAAAAAAGTTTCCCCCTTACCTTTTGTGCCGATCGGACTGCAATACTGTTAAGCAAAAGCGGAGAATGAAAAATCCTTTGTGGAGCATGCACTTTCCCTTCTGAAGAAATCACGTCGGATGGTCACCATTTGTTGGATTTTGTCCACAATTTAGGGAGCGCGTTATCTGCGCCTCACGGCAAAAGCCTTTGCCAATCACCTGTTATCCAATTTACTCACTGTGTGCTCGTTTGATTTCTTCAGATTTAGGAAAATGCAAAGACACTGAAGCAGAAATTAGACTTAGACAGATTGGTTGAGTTCAATCACAATTCTTGTTCAAAAAGCTCTGTTTTCAGGAAAGTGCAATACAGCGCTGGGCCCTTCAAGAGCGGAAAGTCTCCATTCAGAAAAGGCAACGTCCAAGGTTGTTAGATCAGTTTTATATTCAGTAGCACATTGTGGGCCGAGATTGATGGGTGATGAGTCTTCGGGGTGGGGCAAGTTCGAAGGAGAGTCTGCTTCCATGGGAGTGGTGCTGGTTATGGGCGATTCGGTGTGTAGGTGGGGGGCTGTTGGTGTGTGTGTGTGGAGGGGGGCTGTTGTCTTCCCTCCCGTCTTTCGGCCTTGGCTATCATCTTTGGCCGAGTCTTTGGGTGGCTCCTTCTGACACCTGCTGGTTTTATCTCCACGTGACCTTCCTGTGAACATTCTTCTCCAATCTTGGACATACACTGTCGTACCTCATTCTTTTAATTGTGTCATTTTGTACGAAATTATGTTAGCTTTTGGCTGTGACATCATTAATCTATTGCTGTTCTTTTGATACATCATGTCTTTGCTTATTCTTAGTTTAATCATGCTTCCAACCGTTTCTTTTCTTTGTTAGGCAAACTATTTCCCTCTATGCAGAGCGTTCAGTAGTAATCAAAAACTGGCGTCTAGCATTAGTCAAAAGATAAGATACAATCAAGTACTGAACGGTCAAGACGACTCTGGCTGTGTCCATGATTCAGAGAAAAAACATCAGGCATGCATTCCACAGTTCCTTAAGGGTCATTAAGCTATTCAGGCAATATATCAAAAGTCATTTGTTATTTCAAAGTCCTCAGAAATATATCAAATCATAAAGTTATAAAAATCTTTCTCATCACCACTTATCAAAAAGGTCTAGTTATGTCTTCTTTATTGATTTGGTGTGTAGGTATAATTATATGCTTAAAATGTTTCTTTTATTTATTTGATATGTGAATATACTTGTCTGATTATGTACTTTATTCAATGAGGTTTGAGCATATCTGTTTTTGTAGCGAGGCAGGACTTTTTGTATTTCGACCTCATTCCTTCACCACTTCAATCGTTAAAGCAAATTTTTACAACACAATTTTTACAACGTATGACATTCGGAAACTGCAAGCCGAGTTTTAACTCCGACATTGAAACTATAACCCGAGTTTCAAACCTATATTGTGTGGTGTCATCCATAGCTTTGTAGTTCACGTCTTTAACCGCTAGAGAGCAGACTATGTACAGTGACTAAAGAGGCTGGCTCCCTGCGAACTCAAAGCAGCAGTCTTTATTTGTAAAAGAACCCCAAAACAGCACATTGCGCTTCCATGTAGGGTTTTTCCACTTTTCATGACATTTACTTTGATACAGCAAAATGCAGGTCGCAATGGCAAATTCGTGCTACCACATAAAAAGCTGCCAGTAACATTTCATTAAAGCCATGTTTCCATGAAACGCCCAGTCTTGGTTTTCAGGGGCGATTGTGTCTATAAATTGCAATATTTCGAGACCAGTAATGGCTTACGGCCATACTACCCTGAGAATGCCCAATCTCATCTGATCTTGGAAGCTAAGCAGGGTCGGGCCTGGTCAGTACTTGGATGATGTTAGGGCTTTTCAGATTATCCTTATCGTATGATTATGTTGGAATGCAACCGGTAATAAATAAGATAGCTGTCCCATCCTACACAAGGTCGTAAAACACCCCGATATGTTTTGACTAGAGCACAAGGGCTTCCTATTCAACCTACTCTTACCCCCACTCTGTTTCTCTTAATAAATATGCCCTTGCAGGAGGGAGAGTTTTAGACTTCACTCCTTCAAGGTGTGAGCTCTCCACCTGCAGGTGTCTAAAAGGACTTGCTTGTCTCTCGTGTGGTTCTTGCAAAATAAGTTGGAGTGAGCAAATCTCTAACATTTTGGTGCCGAAACCCGGGACCCCTCATACCCGCTATCTGTCTGACGAAGAAGGACGTGCTGCATTGTCGACAATCCACCGTCCATTAGGAGGACCTGGAGGAGAAAGTCCTGGGAAGAGAATTCTTCGCTGGGCCAGCATCTTAGGTCTGCCTTCGTCTGACAGAGGTGGATTGACGGGACCCGGCAGTACAACGAACGAGGGGACAAGTAAGTTAAAGGCCTGAAGTTGTGTGATTGTGTTGTTGTGAAACGCGTAAAATGTAGAGGTGCACGAGAGCCAGCTTGGGTTCAAGTCCCAGTGGAATGAACAGGCTAAGAAAAGCAGAGCTTCTTTTTTGTTCATCAAAGAGGTGCGTAGACTCTTCTTTGTCTGTTCTTCCGAGCTGAGGGATCTGGCTTGGGTTAGAGTCCCAGTGGAAGGAACGTGCTAAGAAACACAGAGCTTCTTTTTTATTAATCAAAGAAGGGCGTAGATTTTTCTTTGTATGTTTTTCCAAGCCAAAGAACAGCTTGGGTTCAAGTCCCAGTGGAAGAAACGGGCTAAGAAAAACAGAGCTTCTTTTTCTCAATTGAAGAAAGGCGTAGATTTTTTCTTTTGTCCGTTTTTCCAAAGCTGTTTGGGAGGGTTTTACACCCATCCCTGGATAGGCCTAAAAAAGCGCTGGAGTTTTTGTGATTGAGTGTGTGACTGGTAGGATAAATTGACTAAAAAGCAGTTCTATCGTTGATCCACGGCAATAAAACAGGCTAGTAATCTGTTGAAAGGTCAATTTAAACCTGCATTGAGGACCATCAAAGAAAAAAATATTGAAAAAAATTGTAAAACCTTACACTACTAAAATTAAGATGGGAAATAAGAACAGTAAATCTCTTGCTCTGCTCTTCTTTGAGATGAGAAGTTCATGGCAAGTAGATTTCTTAATTGTATGCAATACATGCTGAAGTGGAAGAAAATGTATGGAGTACAAGGAAATTTGAAATGTGGAAGAAGTGGTAGAAGTGCTAGAGTGTGGTTGAAATCTTCACAAAGAGATGAGAACGAATTCAAGAGACAAAAGCTAGAAAGATGAAAATTGATGCGGTCACAAGTGTTTGTCAGACCAGGAGACAATAAGGCCCCTGTGAGCAGGTGCAAGGCCGCAGCTCAAGCCGCGGCTCAAGCAAGGGGCAAGAGGAGTTTCCGGTCCTATGCAAATCATGTATCGAAATTTAAAAGATCTGAAACCTCTCCCATATGACAGCACAACATGTCATTGTCAGGTTATCAAAAATCTTTTTAGATTGTTAGAGCCCCTGTCCACACAAGAAGTATGACAATGCTGTTTGTATGCCCAATTACAAATGAATAGGGATCAAATTGTGTTACACTGAAGTTAAAATATGCAAATCAAGTGGTAAAGAAATGCAACTTGCTTCTAGAAGATAAATAAATAAAATTAGAATGTGCTGTCCTTGTGTGCATGGGAGGGACCAGCTCATGATCGACCACAGGAAATGGCCAGCCTGTGACGAATCATTGGTGCTGGGACCTACCTTCCGCACGCGAGAGCTGTGCATGTGTGTGCGTATGTATTAAATTGATTTTTTCAACAGAGGCTGTGATTTACCGAAGTCAAATTCCTTGTTTGGCACGCTCAAACATGGCGAATAAAAAACTCTTGAAAAATCTCTTGAATCTTGATGAAGATTGGCTAAACTTTTAGTATAAAGAAATGTGCTAGACTGTTGTCTATTCAATTTACACCGCAGCACAGAAACAATTTTGACAGATAAAAATGAGAGGAAAAGAGAGAAATCTGTTTGCGAGCAGAAACTAATCCACACTAGTGCATGTTAAGTGTCGAGCCCACATGAGAAATTCGAAGTAAACAAAACAACAGAACATGCTTTCGGAAATTGGAAGATGCTAAATTGTGAATTTAATATTTTGCAATGCTACATTTAATAGGAATAATTGATTGGTTGTGTTATAAGATTATACAAAATTCTAAATGCAAGCTAAATCTGAGAGATTGACTTCTTCAAATTTAAAAACAAAGAAAAAAAATTCAGATTAATTTATCAGTTGTTTGTTTTAGTTAAGTCATTTTTGAATTGGTGGATTGTTCTACCAGGAAACCTGAGTTGAAAATGATATATGAATGTTGTGTGGTTAGCTTGGATGAATTGGGACCAATGTGATAGGAAGACTCCTTTTTGGAGACTGAGTGAGATGCATATGATGAGCATTGATGAATGATTGCCTGAATGAAAGGTTGAATGGTTGAAGTCGTTGGCGACTACTATAGAAAATTAGTAGAGCGACTTTGATGAAAGAGTGATTTTGAACAGGTTGAATGCTAAAAAGAAAACACGTAGTTCTTCGAGAAAAAACTGGAGAACCAGTAACACATGTAGATGTGTGAACTGAGAAATTAAGAAGCGTTTTGGAAAGAAAGTCAAATTAAATGATGATGAAATCATATATGGTAATACAACACTTTCTACATATGGATTCTCTAAATCATACAATTGAGTAAAATAAAACATACGTTTTGATTCGTATTTAAATTTCTAAGATTCTTGTGATAAACAATGAGAAAACGATTGAAAAGTAACTAAAGAAACTACAAGAAAGTGAAAATGTCTAACCATTTGCTAGCTGAGTCGCTCCCCATTCGGGGAGGCCATCCATTTACTTGCTAAGCTAGTTGTGAAAACAGTCCAATTGCCACGAAAAGTAGCTATATGCACGTGTGCAGTACACACACACATGAGACTGATATGGTGTCAAGAGGTAACAAGCTTGCAGACAGATTCCACAAAGCTGCAGCGCAAAAGACACTTCAAATTTTATACACACAAGAAGCAGATTAAATCACTGAAACATTTTTAAAGATGTGCAGCAACAAAGTCCATAGAGTGAAATTCAATTATGGACGAAAAAAGGGGCAAGATTAGAGAATGGCATCTATAAATGACCTACCCTACCAAAGAACCTATGCAAATGGTGAGCAATATTGAGCCATGGTGCGTGTCACATGGCTCAAGAGGAGGGATAGTGGGGCAGGTCAGTCAGCTTTATACAACATATGGATTTGATTCATATTCAAAACATTTTCAAAGCAAAACAAACATTTTTTTTTTTGTAGAGCTTGTTTCAACAAAAACACTGAATGCCTTCAATTTAAAAGATCAATTTGACCTTTGCAGGATGATCTGCTGTGTCGGATCTGGACTGCCATGAAAGTATGATGTTTATATGTGTACTTTGTCAACAACCGCTGTAGATGTTAAAGAATGGGATGAATATCTAGAATTAATGTGGATAATTTCAGGTAACTAACTATAAGAGTAACTGAAAAAAGAAACAATTGATTGCTTATGAGGGCGGCTCGGTGGCGCACTGGGTAGCACGTCCGCCTCACAGTCAGGAGGGTGCGGGTTCGATTCCACCTCCGGCCCTCCCTGTGTGGAGTTTGCATGTTCTCCCCGGGCCCGCGTGGGTTTTCTCCGGGCACTCCGGTTTCCTCCCACATTCCAAAAACATGCTTGGTAGGCCGATTGAAGACTCCAAATTGTCCCTAGGTGTGAGTGTGTGTGCGATTGGTTGTCTGTCTCTGTGTGCCCTGCGATTGGCTGGCAACCAGTTCAGGGTGTCCCCCGCCTACTGCCCGATGACGGCTGGGATAGGCTCCAGCACGCCCGCGACCCCCGTGGGGACTAAGCGGTTCAGAAAATGGATGGATGGATGATTGCTTATGGCAAAAAAGATGCAAAGACAGAAAAAATTGTATATGTCATATGTATGGATTTGCGACCGATTATTTATGTTGTACCATTGCCATTGACCAAAGATTGTGTGAAATCTGTCACGTCAACTGGATTGTGAAATGTGTGACAGAGCATTCTATATGATATCAATTGAGAGAAAAAAAGAAAAGAAAAAAAAGAAGCCATTGCTTTCAGAGAATGTAGTCAAACAAAAATGTATATACATCAACATGCCAAGATCTGGGGAAAAAGCTGGTAAAAACCAAAATATCTTTAAATTTGAGAGGCGACGATGATTTGACCGAAATTGATGCAATTGGAGTCCCTAGAGGAGTTCCTGATTAATAAGAATTAAGTGACCAAATTGCAGCGGGATCGGAGTCCTCCATTTGCTGCTGGTGAACGATGAACAAGAACGTAGACAGGATAAATTACATCCATTACAACATGCAGAAATTGGGCAAACGGACACAAGCGGGGCTCGAGGCAGTGCATGAACAGCTAGCCACGCCTTCCCTAATGTTGATCCAGAACCACAATGCTCATGATATGTTGTTGTCTGAGAAAGGAGAGGTCTGCGCAATGTTTGGAGAACAATGCTGCACCTTCATCCCCAACAACACCGCCCCTGATGGGAGCCTGACGGAGGCGATTGCAGGCCTGCGATCCCTCAAAACGAGAATGAAAGAGCACTACAAGTGAATGACTGCTTTTGGGAAGTATAACGCCATTGTGTCCTCAATTTTACCATCAGTTGCAGTGTTTGCTGCTATGCTCACTTTGTATGGACGTTGCATAACATGTCTTCGTGCTCTGTTTAATCGTCTCGTCACTACAGTAATATCGCCCATGGAGGACGAGATTGCTCAGATATACCTAATGTCTGAGCGGCAACGTGATGATGTTGATGGCAAAATTCCTGCATCTGTGTTACCAGATTTTTCCCAGATCCGTGGGACTCTGAATGATGACATCACAACGTTTATCCTTTGGTGTAAACATATTTGTCCTCATGAATGTGATCCGACGACTGAGAGTCGAGAAAAGGGGTTGTTTACGGTGATGTGTGAATTTGAGCAAATATGTGATAAACAGTGGGGAAATGTCAGGATAATTAGTTTTGTAGAAGCGCTGGCCGGCCTGAACCGGAGGTCTCATACCTTCGCTCAAGGCCAACACATCTGCCAGGTTTGAGGGAGTTCTTATACTCCCTTCCTTGTCTTATCTGTGAGAGGCCCTCACTAGTTATGAACAGAACACCTTTGTTCTTTGTCTAGCTAAAGAGAAGTTATTTATCTATTATACCTTGTAGTTTCTATTTATGAATTGTTGTTGACCGGGACAGTTTTTAAGTTATCCCATATTTACTCAATGTTTGGTTAAGTAGACTTCATGCAAGTTATCTCACATCTGCTTAACGTTTGTTGGAGTGTATGCACAAGAGGTATCTGATGATTTACTCATCATTATTATTGTGTGAAATGTAGCAAGAAAGTCTAGAGCATTGTTTTACAGGGACACGGCATCCAGGAGTTGGATATCAACACCGTGCTGTCACAGTCAAGGATGCCGACCCTTACCGCCCTGGACTTGCAGACGGTGCCTGTGATCAGCTATTCTGGACAAATCTCAATGTGACTGTTAAATGACGAACAATACCGCAAGTGGCCTACACAGAGAGACCATCTTGAGTGAATTACACATGTTACATCCAAGGTAACGTGACCCACGTCTGCGTTAACGATGACTGCTCTCCAGGAGGAGACTGGATGGGAGCTTTGGAGATCGCCGCTGTGTGCCAGGATGAGAGAGCCGTTTTCAAGGTGTAAGGGCTCTACTACCAACATGGCTGCACCATCGGACGGGACCTACTTCGTCCAGAAGTTCAGAAGCACTGCCTCACCTGCTTCCTATGAGTGCACGTGCCTGTTCAGAACGGATCGTGGTTTTGTGGTCACAAGAGTTGTCCGATGCTGCTTGCCAACTGGATACGAGTGTGTGCACCAGTGTGTGTGACAGACCACACCTACAGACTAGAACATCATCAGCTGACGAAAACACGAGCACATATACAACTTCTTAGACGTGACAGATGTGATAATGATAATGAGACGTGGATTGCGTAGATGCTGTTCTGTTGAGCATGTTTCACGGAAACTTGTTGATTTGACCATCAGATATACTTCGCAAGTAATGGATACACTGATGTACTGTTTCTGTGTTTTTCTTTTTATTTATTTTTTATTGATAGCATCCTGGTCGCCTAAGGCAGAGGGACCGTGTGAGAATTTTCCTGCTAATAACATCTGGCCAGCAGGTTTTTCGCTTACACAATAAGTTTGATCTGGGGTATTAAGGTAATACCTCATCTTCACTGGAAAGTGTTGCTATCATTGTTTGTTGTTTTTCATTTTTACTATTCTTCTTTCTTCATTATACATATATATGTGTTGTTGTTTTTTTACTTGTCTTTGTTGTTTGGGGTGGCATAATCATATGATAAAACAGGAGGGAGATGTTAGGGTTTGTCATGCGGTCACGTTTATTTTCCGGATTTCTGTCTTGTCTGTGTCGTAACTTCACTTCCTGTTTTATTTTGTCATCCCTTCCGTTTCAGTTTGTGGTTCCTTCCTCTGTTTCTGTTGTCTTGTATTCCCTGATCCCGATTGTGTGCACCTGTGTGGTTGACACTAATTGTCAGCACCTGTGTCCCAGCCCTTTTGTGTGTATTTAGTCCGTGTCTTCCCCTTGTCTTGTGCCAGTGTGTCTTGCCTCGTCCCGACCACCAGCGATTCCTTGCCGTACGAATTCCTAGTAAGATTCCTCCTTTCTGTCTCGCCACAGAGCGACGCCTTTTGTTAGTGCCTTGTTCCCCATAGCCCTTTTTGTCTCGCCCGAGTGCGACGCTTTTTGTTTGGACTTTTTGCCGAGTGTTTCCCTCACAAGAGGCGCTTTGAGTTGTCTTTTGGTCATCTTTCTGTTGGAATAAATCCGTGAAAAGAAAGACTCTGCATCCGAGTCCTCCGCCTTGTTCCCTGCCTGACAGTACACACTGGCCAGACATGGACTCGGCAGAGTCGGAGCACCTATGCGCCGCAGTGCGCTCCCACGCCTCACAGCTCGCCCAGCACCAGAAGGAAGTGGGCAATTTGGGCGAGGAGATCCGAGGGCTCGCAAAGAGCCAAGAAGACTTCAGAGGGGCAGTCGCCGCCCAGGTAGGAAAGCCTGGTCAACAAATGCAGGACGTGCTCTCGCTTTTAAACGCGGGACCAGCAGCGACCTCCAGCCCATCCGCTGCTTCTCCCGTGACTCCCCTTGCCGTAGCTCCCATGACCTGCGGTGCCAGACTGGCTCCTCCAGAACGCTACTCCGGCGAACCCGGTCTTAGCCGGGCCTTTATTACTGAGTGCGAGATGCATTTTGAGAGGTCCCCAGTGGATTTCCCCACCGAACGCTCCAAGGTGGCCTATATGGTATCATACCTAACGGGAAGGGCCCGCACGTGGGCCACAGCAGAGTGGGCCAGGGATTCCATCTCCTGTCGCTCCCTCCCCGCTTTTGTCGGGGCTCTGCGTACGGTATTTGACCCAATCTCCGCTCAAGTTCCGCAATCCAACAACTCAGGTGGGATTTTACTGTCGGACATGGTGAAATTTGACTCTGATAAACACACTTTTGCCCCCTCAGCCTTAATCAAATTTTAGGAAATACCTGCTCAGTGACAAGAAGCATAAAGTTGATCGTTGGCTCGGCAACTCTGTCAGATATCCCAGGGACAAGAGACCGTCGGAGATTACGCCATCCGTTTCCGCACGCTGGCCGTGGAATGCGGTTGGAATGCGACGGCGCTGTATGACATCTTCCTCCGAGGCCTTTGGGGATCCATACTTCTCCCCAAGGGCATGGTTACACAGCTGGGAAAAAATATAGAACTTGACGTGCTAATAGACTCAGGAGCTGATGAAAGTTTGATAGACTGGGCATTTGCTCGACGATGGGGAATAAAAACTGAACTGCTGAACACTCCCGTGAACGCCAAGGCACTCAATGGACAGGCACTTTTCGATATAACACACATAACAGAACCTGTCTCGCTGTCTTTTGGGCCCCACCATGAGAAAATACGACTACATGTCGTGACCTCCCCAATGAACCCCCTCATTCTCGGGTATCCATGGCTTCAACGCCACAACCCTGCTATAGACTGGGGATCCGGGGAAATAATGGGATGGGGGTCCTACTGTCAAGATTCGTGTATCAAATCTAACCCGCTCTCTGTGCCTTCTGCTCCAGACTCGGAAACTCCAGACTTGACCGGGGTTCCCGCGTGTTACCACCAATGGGCCGAAGTATTCAGCAAGGCCAAGGCTACCTCCCTACCCCCCCACCGTCCGTATGATTGCGCCATTGAACTCCTGCCGGGCTCAACCATACCCAAGGGGAGGCTTTATTCCCTTTCGGGCCCCGAAAAGCAGGCCCTGAACGATTATATAGACGCCTCTCTTCAAGCAGGGTTGATTCGACCGTCATCGTCGCCTGCGGGTGCGGGGTTCTTTTTTGTGGGCAAAAAAGACGGCACTCTATGTCCCTGTATTGACTACAGCCCCCTCAATCAGATCACAATAAAAAACCGGTATCCTCTTCCCCTGATGTCGACCCTGTTCGACCAATTACAGCAAGCCCGGGCGTTCACAAAGTTAGACCTGCGCAACGCGTACCACCTAGTGCGCATCCGTGAGGGGGATGAATGGAAGACGGGTTTTAACACACATCGAGGACACTTTGAATAATTAGTAATGCCATTTGGCCTCACCAATGCCCCTGCGGTGTTTCGGGCCATGATAAATGATGTACTAAGGGACTGTTTGGATCAATTTGTGTACGTATATTTAGATGATATTCTGATTTATTCCCCGGATTTGGAGACCCATAGGTCTCACGTCGAGACTGTTCTGTGACGCCTCCTTGACCACCAACTGTACGTTAAGGCCGAGAAAAGCGAATTTCACACAAACACCGTATCTTTTCTCGGTTTCATCATAGCCCCTGGCAAAGTAAAGATGGACCCGGCAAAAGTGAGCGCGGTAACTGAATGGCCTACCCCTGACTCCCGCAAAAAGGTGCAGCAATTCCTGGGCTTTGCCAATTTTTATAGGCGGTTCATCAGAGGCTTCAGTGCTACAGCGGCTCCCTTGCATGCTCTAACGTCCCCTAAGGTTCCATTCTGCTGGTCGGCAGAAGCGGAGGCGGCCTTCCAGGAGCTGAAGAACCGCTTCAGCTCCGCTCCTATCCTCACGCTTCCCGACCCGTCACGACAGTTTGTGGTGGAGGTTGACGCCTCCAACCAAGGGATAGGGGCCATTCTATCCCAGAGAGCCAAGAGTGACAACAAGCTCCATCCGTGCGCATTCCTGTCCAGACGGCTGACGCCAGCCGAACAGAACTACGACGTGGGAGATCGCGAACTGTTGGTGGTAAAACTGGCTTTAGAGGAATGGAGACATTGGTTGGAGGAAGCACAGCAGCCTTTTCTGGTCTGGACAGACCATAAAAACTTAGAATACATTAAGACGGCCAAGAGATTGAATTCTCGCCAAGCCCGCTGGTCGCTCTTTTTCAACCGATTTAACTTTACTCTGTCTTACAGACCGGGATCCAAAAACACCAAGCCTGACGCGCTCTCCCGTGTCTACAGTCCAGGTCCGGAAGTCAAGAAGCCCGAACCCATTCTGCCTCCAGAGCAGTGACCTGGCCTATCGAAGGCCTGGTGCAGCAGGCCAATGGCAACGAACCACCCCCTAGTGGATGCCCTGAGAACAAACTGTTCGTTCCCGAACAATTACGGTCCCAAGTTGTCCATTGGGCTCACACCTCCAGACTCTCCTGTCATCCGGGCATGCGCATAACCCTGTTTGTCGTCCAGCAGCGATTCTGGTGGCCCTCCATGGGGGCAGACGTCAGGGAATACGTCTCAGGGTGTCCCGTCTACGCCCGGAATAAGAACTCCCACGGCGCCCATATGGGCCTGCTGCACCCCCTCCCCATTCCATCGCGTCCGTGGGCCGAGATCTCCATGGACTTCGTCACAGGGCTACCAGCTTCAAATGGGCGAACAACCATACTCACTGTTGTAGACAGATTCTCGAAGATGGCTCACTTTATCGCTCTGCCCAAGTTGCCGTCCGCTAAACGAACGGCAACAGTAATGATGGACCACATATTCAAGATTCATGGTTTCCCAAAGGACATTGTTTCAGATAGGGGTCCCCAATTCATATCCAGGTTTTGGAAGGAATTTTGCAGGCTCATAGGGTCAACCGTGAGTCTCACATCGGGCTATCATCCAGAGGCGAACGGTCAAACGGAACGCATCAACCAGCAGTTGGAGACGGGCCTCCGCTGCCTTGTTTCCCAAAACCCCTCCTCGTGGAGCAACAACCTCACCTGGGTGGAGTATGCCCATAATTCCCTGCCCACCACGGCTACAGGTATGTCGCCGTTCATGTGCGTGTTTGGTTACCAGCCCCCAGTCTTCCCTGACAGTGAGCCGGAGGTGACGGTGACCTCGGCCCACGCCTTGGTGCGCCGATGTCATCGTATCTGGTCGGCGGCGCGGGCCACGCTGATCCGCCAGGGGGACCGTGTCAAGCGGATGGCTGACCGAAGAAGACGTCCGGCGCCCGTGTACCGGCGGGGTCAACGTGTTTGGCTGTCCGCCGAGGATCTTCCCAACCGGGGGGACTCCAGGAAGCTGGCACCTCGCTTTGTGGGTCCATTCCCCATCGCCAAGGTCGTGAACCCGGCCGCGGTGCGTCTCCGCTTGCCCAGGTCCCTTGCACTCCACCCCACCTTTCACGTCAAGCCGGCTGTGGACAGTCCATTGGTGCCAGATCCTGCGCCGCCTCCGCGGACGGTAGGAGGTGGGACTGCCTACACGGTGAAGGAACTATTGGACGTGCGCAGAAGGGGCCGGGGCTGGCAGTACCTGGTGGACTAGGAGGGTTATGGGCCTGAGGAGCGGCAATGGGTGCCGCCTAGTTTTATTTTGGACCCAGGGCTATTTGAGGACTTTTATGCAGCTCACCCTGAGGCTCCTGGGCCGTCTGGGATCCGGCCCTAGGGGGGGGGTTATGTCATGCGGTCACGTTTATTTTCCGGATTTCTGTCTTGTCTGTGTCGTAACTTCACTTCCTGTTTTATTTTGTCATCCCTTCCGTTTCAGTTCGTGGTTCCTTCCTCTGTTTCTGTTATCTTGTATTCCCTGATCCCGATTGTGTGCACCTGTGTGGTTGACACTAATTTTCAGCACCTGTGTCCCAGCCCTTTTGTGTGTATTTAGTCCGTGTCTTCCCCTTGTCTTGTGCCAGTGTGTCTTGCCTCGTCCCGACCACCACCGATTCCTTGCCGTACGAATTCCTAGTAAGATTCCTCCTTTCTGTCTCGCCACAGAGCGACGCCTTTTGTTAGTGCCTTGTTCCCCATAGCCCTTGTTGTCTCGCCCGAGTGCGACGCTTTTTGTTTGGACTTTTTGCCGAGTGTTTCCCTCGCAAGAGGGGCTTTGAGTTGTCTTTTGGTCATCTTTCTGTTGGAATAAATCCGTGAAAAGAAAGACTCTGCATCCGAGTCCTCCGCCTTGTTCCCTGCCTGACAGGGTTTTTCAGATTATCCTTATCATATGATTATGTTGGAATGCAACCGGTAATAAATAAAATAGCTGTCCCATCCTACACAAGGTCGTAAAACACCCCGATATGTTTTGACTAGAGCACAAGGGCTTCCTATTCAACCTACTCTTACCCCCACTCTGTTTCTTTTAATAAATATGCCCTTGCAGGAGGGAGAGTTTTAGACTTCACTCCTTCAACGTGTGAGCTCTCCACCTGCAGGTGTCTAAAAGGACTTGCTTGTCTCTCATGTGGTTCTTGCAAAATAAGTTGGAGTGAGCAAATCTCTAATCTGGGAATACCAGGTGCTGTAAGCTTTTTTTTTGTCTTCCACTTCAATCGTTGAAGCAAATTTTTACAACACAATTTTCACAACGTATGGCATTCGGAAACTGCAAGCCGGGTTTTAAGTCTGAAACTATAACCCAAGTTTCAAACCTATATTGTGTGGTGTCATCCATAGCATTGTAGTTCACGTCTTTAACCGCTAGAGAGCAGACTATGTACAGTGAATAAAGAGGCTGGCTCCATGCGAACTCAAAGCAGCAGTCTTTATTTGTAAAAGAACCCAAAACAGCACATTGCGCTTCCATGTAGGGTTTTTCTACTTTTCATGACATTTACTTTGATACAGCAAAATGCAGGTCGCAATGGTAAATTCGTGCTACCACATAAAAAGCTGCCAGTAACTTTTTATTAAAGCCATGTTTCCATGAAACGCCCAGGCTTGGTTTTCAGGGGCGATTGTGTCTATAAATTGCAATATTTCGAGACAAACAATGGCTTACGGCCATACTACCCTGAGAACGCCCGATCTCGTCCGATCTCGGAAGCTAAGCAGGGTCGGGCCTGGTTCGTACTTGGATGGGATTCCGCCTGGGAATACCAGGTGCTGTAAGCTTTTTTTTTTCTTCCACTTCAATCGTTAAAGCAAATTTTTACAACACAATTTTTACAATGTTTGGCATTCGGAAACTGCAAGCCGAGTTTTAACTATGACATTTAAACTATAACCCGAGTTTCAAACCTATATTGTGTGGTGTCATCCATAGCATTGTAGTTGACGTCTTTAACCGCTAGAGAGCAGACTATGTACAGTGAATAAAGAGAGGCTGGCTCCATGCGAACTCAATTCAGCAGTCTTTATTTGTAAAAGAACCCAAAACAGCACATTGCGCTTCCATGTAGGGTTTTTCCGATTTTCATGACATTTACTTTGATACAGCAAAATGCAGGTCGCAATGGCAAATTCGTGCTACCACATAAAAAGCTGTCAGTAACTTTTCATTAAAACCATGTTTTTATGAAACGCCGTTTTGGTTTTCAGGGCCAATTGTGTCTATGAATATTTTGAGACCAGTAATGGCTTACGGCCATACTACCCTGAGAACGCCTGATCTCGGAAGGTAAGCAGGGTCGGGCCTGGTTAGTACTTGGATGGTGTTAGGGTTTTTCAGATTATCCTTGTCGTATGATTATGTTGGAATGCAACAGGTAATAAATAACCTACCTTGTCCCATCCTCCACAAGGTCGTAAAACATCCCCTGATATGTTTTGAAGAGCACAAGGGCTTCCTTTTCAGCCTGCTCTTCCCCCCACTCTGTTTCTCTTAATAAATATGTCCTTGCAGTTGGGAGATTTCAGACCTCCATTCGAACATCGCTGCACGCACAGCGACGAATGGACTCTCCACCTGCAGGTGTCTAAAAGGACTTACTTGTCTCCCGTGTGGTTCTCGCAAAATAAGTTGGAATGAGCGAATCTCTAACATCTTGGTGCCGAAACCCGGGATCCCTCATACCCGCTATCTGTCTGACGAAGAAGGACGTGCTGCATTGTCGACAAGCCAGCGTCCATTAGGAGGACCTGGAGAAGAAAGTCCTGGGAAGAGAATTCTTCGCTGGGCCAGCATCTTAGGTCTGCCTTCGTCTGACAGAGGTGGATTGACGGGACCCGGCAGTGCAACGAACTAGGGGACAAGTAAGTTAAAGGCCTGAAGTTGTGTGATTGTGTTGTTGTTTGTGAAACGTGTAAAAAAAAAAAAAAACACAGGTGCACGAGAGATACGTCTTTGGTTTATCCGAGCTATGAGATACGGCTTTGGTTTATCCGAGCTATGAGATACGGCTTTGGTTTGTCCGAGCTATGAGATACGGCTTTGGTTTATCCGAGCTATGAGATACGGCTTTGGTTTGTCCGAGCTATGAGATACGGCTTTGGTTTGTCCGAGCTATGAGATACGGCTTTGGTTTGTCCGAGCTATGAGATACGGCTTTGGTTTGTCCGAGCTATGAGGCCTAAAAAAAAAAGCGCTGGAGTTTGTGTGATTGAGTGTGTGAC
Source organism: Syngnathus scovelli (assembly GCF_024217435.2). NCBI lineage: Eukaryota > Metazoa > Chordata > Actinopteri > Syngnathiformes > Syngnathidae > Syngnathus > Syngnathus scovelli. The sequence goes on along the minus strand of NC_090862.1, from coordinate 8,701,975 downwards.
TGGTAGGATAAATTGACTAAATAGCAGTTCTAGCGTTTATCCACGGCAATAAAACAGGCTAGTAATCTGTTGAAAGGTCAATTTAAACCTGCATTGAGGATCCTCAAAGACAAAAAAAAAATTTGAAAAAAAAAAAATTGTAAAACCTTAAACTACTAAAATTAAGATGGGAAATAAGAACGGTAAATCTCTTGCTCTGCTCTTCTTTGAGATGAGAAGTTCATGGCAAGTAGATTTCTTAATTGTATGCAATACATGCTGAAGTGGAAGAAAATGTATGGAGTACAAGGAAATTTGAAATGTGGAAGAAGTGGTAGAAGTGCTAGAGTGAGGTTGAAATCTTCACAAAGAGATGAGAACGAATTCAAGAGACAAAAGCTAGAAAGATGAAAACTGATGAGGTCACAAGTGTTTGTCAGACCAGGGCACAATAAGGCCCCTGTGAGCAGGTGCAAGGCCGCAGCTCAAGCTGCGGCTCAAGCGAGGGGCAAGTGGAGTTTAATAATAATAATAATAATAATAATAATAATAATAATAATATTTTTGAGGTGGCAAATTACAAATGACTAGAGATCAAATTGTGTTACACTAAAGTTAAAATATGCAAATCAAGCGGTAAAGAAATACAACTTGCTTCTAGAAGATGAATAAATAAAATTAGAATGTGCTGTCCTCGTGTGCATGGGAGGGACCAGCTCATGATCGACCACAGGAAATGGCCAGCCTGTGACGAATCATTGGTGCTGGGACCTACCTTCCGCACGCGAGAGCTCTGCATGTGTGTGCGTATGTGTTAAATTGATGAAGATTGGCTAAACTTTTAGTATAAAGAAATTTGCTAGACTGTTGTCTATTCAATTTACACCGCAGAACAGAAACAATTTTGACAGATAAAAATGAAAGAAAAAGATAGAAATCTGTTTGCGAGCAGAAACTAATCCACACTAGTGCATGTTAGTGTCAAGCCCTCATGAGAAATTCGGAGTTAACAAAACAACAGAACATGCTTTCAGGAATTGGGAGAAGCTAAATTGTGAATTTAAGATTTTGCAATGCTACATTTAATAGGAATAATTGATTGGTTGTGTTATAAGATTATGCAAAATTCTAAATGCAAGCTAAATCTGAGAGATTGAGTTCTTCAAATTTAAAAACAAAGAAAAAAAATTCAGATTAATTTGCCAGTTGTTTGTTTTAGTTAAGTTTTTTTAATTGGTGGATTGTTCTACCAGGAAACTTGAGTTGAAAATGATATATGAATGTTGTGTGGTGAGCTTGGATGAAATGGGACCAATGTGATAAGAAGACTCCTTTTTGGAGACTGTGTGAGATGCATATGATGAGCATTGATGAATGATTGCCTGAATGAAAGGTTGAATGGTTGAAGTCGTTGGCGACTACTATAGAAAATTAGTAGAGCGACTTTGATGAAAGAGTGATTTTGAGCAGGTTGAATGCTAAAAAGAAAACACGTAGCTTTTAGATTGATAATTAACTACAGAAAAAACTGGAGAACCAGTAACACATGTAGAAGATGTGTGAACTGAGAAATTAAGAAGCGTTTTGGAGAGAAAGTCAAATTAAATGATGATGAAATCATATGTAGTAATACATATAGGGAATAGGGAGGCCATCCATTTACTTGCTAAACTAGTTGTCAAAAGAGTCCAATTGCCACGAAAAGTAGCTATATGCACGTGTGCAGTACACACACACGAGACTGATAAGGTGTCAAGAGGTAACAAGCTTGCAGACAGAACCACAAAGCTGCAGCGCAAAAGACACTTCAAATTTTATACACACAAGAAGCAGATTAAATCACTGAAACATTTTTAAAGATGTGCAGCGACAAAGTCCATAGAGTGAAATTCAATTATGGACGAAAAAAGGGGCAAGATTAGAGAATGGCATCTATAAATGACCTACCCCACCAAAGAACCTATGCAAATGGTGAGCAATATTGATCCATGGTGCGTGTCACATGGCTTAAGAGGAGGGACAGTGGGGCAGGTCAGTCAGCTTTATACAACATATGGATTTGATTCATATTCAAAACATTTTCAAAGCAAAACAAACATTTTTTTTTTGTAGAGCTTGTTTCAACAAAAACAAAAACACTGAATGGCTCCAATTTAAAAGATCAATTTGACCTTTGCAGGATGATCTGCTGTGTCGGATCTGGACTGCCATGAAAGTATGATGTTTATATGTGTACTTTGTCAATAACCTCTGTAGATGTTAAAGAATGGGATGAATATCTAGAATGAATGTGGATAATTTGTTTCAGGTAACTAACTATAAGAGTAACTGAAAAAATAAACAATTGATTGCTTATGGCAAAACAAGCTGCAAAGACAGAAAAAAATTTAATATGTCATATGCATGGATTTGCGACCGATTATTTATGTTGTACCGTTGCCATTGGCCAAAGATTGTGTGAAATCTGTCATGTCTACTGGATTGTGAAGTGTGTGACAGAGCAGTCAATATAATATCCATTGAGAGAAAAAAGAAGAAAAAAGAAGCCATTGCTTTCAGAGAATGTAGTCAAGCGAAATTGTATATACATCAACATGCCAAGATCTGGGGAAAAAGCTGGTAAAAACCAAAATATCTTTAAATTTGAGAGGCGACGATGATTTGACCGAAATTGATGCAATTGGAGTCCCTAGAGGAGTTCCTGATTAATAAGAATTAATTTATAAATTGCAGCAGGATGGGAGTCCTCCATTTGCTGCTGGTGAACGATGAACAAGAACGTAGACAGGATAAATTACATCCATTACAACATGCAGAAATTGGGCAAACGGACACAAGCGGGGCTCGAGGCAGTGCATGAACAGCTAGCCACGCCTTCCCTAATGTCGATCCAGAACCACAATGCTCATGATATGTTGTTGTCTGAGAAAGGAGGCGTCTGCGCAATGTTTGGAGAACAATGCTGCACCTTCATCCCTAACAACACCGCCCCTGATGGGAGCCTGACGGATTGCAGGCCTGCAATCCCTCAAAACGAGGATGAAAGAGCACTACAAGTGGATGAATGCTTTTGGGAAGTATAACGCCATTGTGTCCTCAATTTTACTATCAGTTACAGTGTTGCTGCTATGCTCACCTTGTATGGATGTTGCATACCGTGTCTTCGTGCTCTGTTTAATTGTCTCGCCACTACAGTAATATCGCCCATGGAGGACGAGATTGCTCAGATATACCTAATGTCTGGCGGCAACATGATGATGTTGATGGCAAAATTCCTGCATCTGTGTTACCAGACTTTTCCCAGATCCATGGAATTCTGAATGATGACATCGCAACGTTTATCCTTTGGTGTAAACATATTTGTCCTCATGAATGTGATCCGATGACTGAGAGTCGAGAAAAGGGGTTGTTTACGGTGATGTGTGAATTTGAGCAAATATGTGATAAACAGTGGGGAAATGTCAGGATAATTAGTTTTGTAGAAGCGCTGGCCGGCCTGAACCGGAGGTCTCATACCTTCGCTCAAGGCCACCACATCTGCCAGGTTTGAGGGAGTTCTTATACTCCCTTCCTTGTCTTATCTGTGAGAGGCCCTCACTAGTTATGAACAGAACACCTTTGTTCTTTGTCTAGCTAAAGAGAAGTTCTTTATCTATTATACCTTGTAGTTTCTATTTATGAATTGTTGTTGACCGGGACAGTTTTTAAGTTATCCCATATTTACTCAATGTTTGGTTAAGTAGACTTCATGCAAGTTATCTCACATCTGCTTAACGTTTGTTGGAGTGTATGCACAAGAGGTATCTGATGATTTACTCATCATTATTATTGTGTGAAACGTAGCAAGAAAGTCTAGAGCATTGTTTTACAGGGACACGGCATCCAGGAGTTGGATATCAACACCGTGCTGTCACAGTCAAGGATGCCAACCCTTACCGCCCTGGACTTGCAGATGGTGCCTGTGATCAGCTATTCTGGGCAAATCTCAATGTGACTGTTAGAGGATGAACAATACCGCAAGTGGCCTACACAGAGAGACCAGCTGGAGTGAATTACACATGTTACATCCAAGGTTACGTGACCCACGTCTGCGTTAACGATGACTGCTCTCCAGGAGGAGACTAGATGGGAGCTTTGGACATTGCCGCTGTGTGCCAGGATGAGAGAGCCGTTTTCAAGGTGTAAGGGCTCTACTACCAACATGGCTGCACCATCGGACGGGACCTACTTCGTCCAGAATTTCGGAAGCACTGCCTCACCTGCATCCTATGAGTGCACGTGCCTGTTCAGAACGGATCGTGGTTTTGTGGTCACAAGAGTTGTCCGATGCTGCCTGCCAACTGGATACGAGTGTGTGCACCAGTGTGTGTGACAGACCACACCTACAGACTAGAACATCATCAGCTGACGAAAACACAAGCACATATACAACTTCTTAGACGTGACAGATGTGATAATGATAATGAGACGTGGATTGCATAGATGCTGTCCTGTTGAGCATGTTTTACAGAAACTTGATGATTTGACCATCGAAAATGCTTCGCAAGTGATGGATACAATGATGTACTGTTTCTGTGTTTTTCTTTTTATTTCTTTTTTTATTGATAGCATTCTGGTCGCCTAAGGTAAAGGGACCGTGTAAGAATTTTCCTGCTAATAACATCTGGCCGGCAGGTTTTTCGCTTACACAATAAGTTTGATCTGGGATATTAAGGTAATACCTCATCTTCACTGGAAGGTGTTGCTGTCATTGTTTGTTTTTTTATTTTTTTTTATTTTTACTATTCTTCTTTCTTCATTATACATGTACATGTTTATTTTTACCTGTCTTTGTTGTTTGGGGTGCCATAATCATATGATAAAACAGGAGGGAGATGTTAGGGTTTTTCGGATTATCCTTATCGTATGATTATGTTGGAATGCAACCGGTAATAAATAACCTACCTTGTCCCATCCTCCACAAGGTCGTAAAACATCCCCTGATATGTTTTGAAGAGCACAAGGGCTTCCTATTCAGCCTGCTCTTCCCCCCACTCTCATCCATCCATCCATCCAACTTCTTCCGCTTATCCGGGGTCGGGTCGCGGGGGCAGCAGCTTTAGGAGGGACTCCCAGACTTCCCTCTCCCCAGCCACTTCATCCAGCTCATCCCGGGGGATCCCAAGGCGTTCCCAGGCCAGCTGAGAGACATAGTCTCTCCAGCGCGTCCTGGGTCGTCCCTGGGGTCTCCTACCGGTGGGACATGCCCGGAACACCTCCCCAGGGAGGCGTCCAGGAGGCATCCTGATAAGATGCCCGAGCCACCTCATCTGGCTCCTCTCAACGTGGAGGAGTAGCGACTCTACTCCGAGTCTCTCCCGGATGACCGAGCTTCTCACCCTATCTCTAAGGAAGAGCCCGGACATCCTGCGGAGAAAACTCATTTCGGCCGCTTGTATCCGAGATCTCGTTCTTTCGGTCACGACCCATAGCTCGTGACCATAGGTGAGGGTAGGAGCGTAAATCGACCGGTAAATTGAGAGCTTTGCCTTTTGGCTCAGCTCTCTCTTCACCACAACGGACCGGTACAGGGTCCGCATTACTGCCGACGCTGCACCGATCCGCCTCTCGATCTCACGCTCCAACCTCCCCTCACTCGTGAACAAGACTCCAAGATACTTGAACTCCTCCACTTGGGGCAGGATCTCATCCCCGATCCGGAGAGGGCATTCCACCCTTTTCCGATCGAGGACCATGGACTCGGATTTGGAGGTGCTGACCCTCATCCCGACCGCTTCACACTCGGCTGCGAAACCGTTCCAGTGAGAGCTGGAGATCACGGCCTGAAGAAGCCAACAGCACCACGTCATCTGCAAAAAGCAGAGACGCGATGCTGAGGTCCCCAAACCGGACCCCCTCAACGCCTCGGCTGCGCCTAGAAATTCTGTCCATAAAAATTATGAACAGAATCGGTGACAAAGGGTAGCCTTGGCGGAGTCCAACCCTCACTGGGAACGAATCCGACTTACTGCCGGAAATGCGGACCAGACTCTGGCATCAGTGATACAGGGACCGAACCGCCCTTATCAGTTGGCTCGGCACCCCGTACTCCCGAAGCACCCTCCACAGAACCTCCCGAGGGACACGGTCGAACGCCTTCTCCAAGTCCACAAAACACATGTGGACTGGTTGGGCGAACTCCCATGCACCCTCGAGGATCCTGCCGAGGGTGTAGAGCTGGTCCACTGTTCCACGGCCAGGACGAAAGCCACACTGCTCCTCCTGAATCCGAGGTTCGACCTCCCGACGGACCCTCCTCTCCAGCACCCCTGAATAGACCTTACCAGGGAGGCTGAGGAGTGTGATTCCCCTGTAATTGGAACACACCCTCCGGTCCCCCTTCTTAAAGAGGGGAACCACCACCCCAGTCTGCCAATCCAGAGGCACTGTCCCCGATGTCCACGCAACGTTGTAGAGGCGTGTCAGCCATGACAGCCCCACAACATCCAGAGCCTTTAAGAACTCTGGGCGGATCTCATCCACCCCCGGGGCCTTGCCACCGAGGAGTTTTTTAACTACCTCAGTGACTTCGACCCCAGAGATTGGAGAATCCGCCTCAGAGTCTCCAGGCCCTGCTTCCTCAATGGAAGGCGTGTAGGTGGAATTGAGGAGGTCTTCGAAGTATTCTCCCCACCGACTCACGACGTCCCGAGTCGAGGTCAGCAGCATGCCATCCCCACTGTAAACAGTGTTGACGTTGCACTGCTTCCCCCTCCTGAGACGCCGGATGGTGGACCAGAATTTCCTCGAAGCCGTCCGAAAGTCATTCTCCATGGCCTCACCGAACTCCTCCCACGCCCGGGTTTTTGCCTCAGCAACCACCGAAGCCGCGTTCCGCTTGGCCATCCGGTACCCGTCAGCTGCCTCCGGAGTCCCGCAGGCCAAAACGGCCCGATAGGACTCCTTCTTCAGCTTGACGGCATCCCTTACCGCCGGTGTCCACCAGCGGGTTCGGGGATTACCGCCACGACAGGCACCAACGACCTTACGGCCACAGCTCCGGTCGGCCGCCTCAACAATGGAGGCGCGGAACATGGTTCACTCAGACTCAATGTCCCCCGCCTCCCCCGGGACGTGGGAAAAGCTCTGCCGGAGGTGGGAGTTGAAGCTCTTCCTGACAGGAGATTCTGCCAGACGTTCCCAGCAGACCCTCACAGAGCGTTTGGGTCTGCCAGGTCGGACCGGCATCTTCCCCCACCATCGGAGCCAACCCACCACCAGGTGGTGATCAGTTGACAGCGCCGCCCCTCTCTTCACCCGAGTGTCCAAAACATGCGGCCGCAAATCCGATGACACGACTACAAAGTCGATCATCGAACTGCGGCCTAGGGTGTCCTGATGCCAAGTGCACACATGGACACCCTTATGTTTGAACATGGTGTTCATTATTGAAAATCCGTGTCGAGCACAGAATTCCAACAATAGAACACCGCTCGGGTTCAGATCAGGGGGGCCGTTCCTCCCAATCACGCCCTTCCAGGTCTCACTGTCATTGCCCACGTGAGCATTGAAGTCACCCAGTAGAACGATAGAGTCCCCAGAAGGAGCGCTCTCCAGCACTTCCTCCAGGGACCCCAAGAAGGGTGGGTACTCTGAGCTGCCGTTTGGTGCATAGACACAAACAACAGTCAGGACCCGTCCCCCCACCCGAAGGCGGAGGGAGGCTACCCTCTCGTTCACCGGGGTGAACCCCAATGTGCAGGCGCCCAGCCGGGGGGCAATAAGTATACCCACACCTGCTCGACGCCTCTCACCGTGGGCAACTCCAGAGTGGAAGAGAGTCCAGCCCCTCTCGAGAGGGCTTGTACCGTAACCCAAACTGTGTGTGGAGGCTAGTCCGACTATATCTAGTCGGAATCTTTCTGCCTCGCACACCAGCTCGGGCTCCTTTCCAGCCAGAGAGGTGACATTCCATGTCCCAAGAGCCAGCTTCTGCAGCCGGGGATCAGACCGCCAAGGTCCCCGCCTTTGGCTGCCGCCCAGCTCACATTGCACCCGACCCCTTCGGCCCCTCCCACAGGTGGTGAGCCCATGGGAAGGGGGACCCACGTTTCCATTTCAGGCTATGCCCGGCCGGGCCGCATAGGCGAAGGCCCGGCCACCAGACGCTCGCCTTCGAGCCCCGCCTCCAGGCCTGGCTCCAGAGGGAGGCCCCGGTGACCCGCGTCCGGGCGAGGGAAAACTAAGTCCATTTATATCACTCATCATAAGGGGCTTGGCTGAGCCGTGCTTTGTCTGACCCGTCACCTAGGACCCGTTTGCCATGGGTGACCCTACCAGGGGCATGAAGCCCCCGACAACATGGCTCCTAGGATCATAGGGGCATGCAAACCCCTCCACCACGATAAGGTGACGACTCGCGGAGGGGTCCCCCCACTCTGTTTCTCTTAATAAATATGTCCTTGCAGTTGGGAGATTTCAGACCTCCATTCGAACATCGCTGCACGCACAGCGATGAATGGACTCTCCACCTGCAGGTGTCTAAAAGGACTTACTTGTCTTCCGTGTGGTTCTTGCAAAAACAGTTGGAGTGAGCGAATCTCTAACAGATGGGATTCCGCTTGGGAATACCAGGTGCTGTACGTTTTTTTTTTTTTTTCTTCCACTTCAATCGTTAAAGCAAATTTTTACAACACAATTTTTATAACGTATGGCATTCGGAAACTGCAAGCCAAGTTTTAACTCCGACATTGAAACTATAACCCGAGTTTCAAACCTATTTTGTGTGGTGTCATCCATAGCATTGTAGTTCACGTCTTTAACCGCTAGAGAGCAGACTATGTACAGTGACTAAAGAGGCTGGCTGCCTGCGAACTCAAAGCAGCAGTCTTTATTTGTAAAAGAACCCCAAAACAGCACATTGCGCTTCCATGTAGGGTTTTTCCACTTTTCATGACATTTACTTTGATACAGCAAAATGCAGGTCGCAATGGCAAATTCGTGCTACCACATAAAAAGCTGCCAGTAACATTTCATTAAAGCCATGTTTCCATGAAACGCCCAGTCTTGGTTTTCAGGGGCAATTGTGTCTATAAATTGCAATATTTCGACACGAAAAACGGCTTACGGCCATACTACCCTGAGTACGCCCGCTCTCGTCCGATCTCGGAAGCTAATAAGGGTCGGGCCTGGTTAGTACTTGGATGGGAGACCTCCTGGGAATACCAGGTGCTGTAAGCTTTTTTTTTTTTTCTTCCACTTCAATCGTTAAAGCAAATTTTTACAACACAATTTTTACAGCGTATGGCATTCGGAAACTGCAAGCCGAGTTTTAACTCCGACATTGAAACTATAACCCGCGTTTCAAACCTATATTGTGTGGTGTCATTCATAGCATTGTAGTTCACGTCTTTAACCGCTAGAGAGCAGACTATGTACAGTGAATAAAGAGGCTGGCTCCCTGCGAACTCAAAGCAGCAGTCTTTATTTGTAAAATAATCCAAAACAGCACATTGCGCTTCCATGTAGGGTTTTTCCACTTTTCATGACATTTACTTTGATACAGCAAAATGCAGGTCGCAATGGCAAATTGGTGCTACCACATAAAAAGCTGTCAGTAACTTTTAATTAAAGCCATGTTTCCATGAAACGCTGGCTTGGTTTTCAGGGGCGATTGTGTCTATAAATTGCAATACTTCGAGGCCGACAACGGCTTACGGCCATACTACCCTGAGAACGCCCGCCTCGTCTGATCTCGGAAGCTTGTAAGGGTCGGGCCTGGTTAGTACTTGGATGGGAGACCGCCTGGGGATAGCAGGTGCTGAAAGCTCTATTTTTTTATTTTTTTTTTACTTCAATCGTTAAAGCAAATTTTTACAACACAATTTTTATAACGTATGGCATTCGGAAACTGCAAGCCAAGTTTTAACTCCGACATTGAAACTATAAACCGAGTTTCAAACCTATTTTGTGTGGCGTCATCCATAGCATTGTAGTTCACGTCTTTAACCGCTAGAGAGCAGACTATGTACAGTGACTAAAGAGGCTGGCTGCCTGCGAACTCAAAGCAGCAGTCTTTATTTGTAAAAGAACCCCAAAACAGCACATTGCGCTTCCATGTAGGGTTTTTCCACTTTTCATGACATTTACTTTGATACAGCAAAATGCAGGTCGCAATGGCAAATTCGTGCTACCACATAAAAAGCTGCCAGTAACATTTCATTAAAGCCATGTTTCCATGAAACGCCCAGTCTTGGTTTTCAGGGGCAATTGTGTCTATAAATTGCAATATTTCGACCCGAACAACGGCTTACGGCCATACTACCCTGAGTACGCCCGATCTCGTCCGATCTCGGAAGCTAATAAGGGTCGCGCCTGGTTAGTACTTGGATGGGAGACCTCCTGGGAATACCAGGTGCTGTAAGCTTTTTTTTTTTTTTCTTCCACTTCAATCGTTAAAGCAAATTTTTACAACACAATTTTTACAGCGTATGGCATTCGGAAACTGCAAGCCGAGTTTTAACTCCGACATTGAAACTATAACCCGCGTTTCAAACCTATATTGTGTGGTGTCATTCATAGCATTGTAGTTCACGTCTTTAACCGCTAGAGAGCAGACTATGTACAGTGAATAAAGAGGCTGGCTCCCTGCGAACTCAAAGCAGCAGTCTTTATTTGTAAAAGAATCCAAAACAGCACATTGCGCTTCCATGTAGGGTTTTTCCACTTTTCATGACATTTACTTTGATACAGCAAAATGCAGGTCGCAATGGCAAATTGGTGCTACCACATAAAAAGCTGTCAGTAACTTTTAATTAAAGCCATGTTTCCATGAAACGCCGGCTTGGTTTTCAGGGGCGATTGTGTCTATAAATTGCAATACTTCGAGGCCGACAATGCCTTACGGCCATACTACCCTGAGAACGCCCGCCTCGTCTGATCTCGGAAGCTAGTAAGGGTCGGGCCTGGTTAGTACTTGGATGGGAGACCGCCTGGGAATAGCAGATGCTGAAAGCTGTATTATTTTTTTTTTTTACTTCAATCGTTAAAGCAAATTTTTACAACACAATTTTTACAGCGTATAGCATTCGGAAACTGCAAGCCGAGTTTTAACTCCGACATGGAAACTATAACCCGCGTTTCAAACCTATATTGTGTGGTGTCATCCATAGCATTGTAGTTCACGTCTTTAACCGCTAGAGAGCAGACTATGTACAGTGAATAAAGAGAGGCTGGCTCCATGCGAACTCAATTCAGCAGTCTTTATTTGCAAAATTACCCAAAACAGCACATTACGCTTCCATGTAGGGTTTTTCCGATTTTCATGACATTTACTTAGATACAGCAAAATGCAGGTCGCAATGGCAAATTCGTGCTACCACATAAAAAGCTGCCAGTAACATTTCATTAAAGCCATGTTTCCATGAAACGCCCAGTCTTGGTTTTCAGGGGCTATTGTGTCTATAAATTGCAATATTTCGACACTAACAACGGCTTACGGCCATACTACCCTGAGAACGCCCGCTCTCGTCCGATCTCGGAAGCTAATCAGGGTCGGGCCTGGTTAGTACTTGGATGGGAGGCCGCCTTGGAATACCAGGTGCTGCAAGCTTTTTTTTTTTCTTCCACTTCAATCGTTAAAGCAAATTTTTACAACACAATTTTTACAAATTATGGCATTCGGAAACTGCAAGCCGAGTTTTAACTCCGACATTGAAACTATAACCCGAGTTTCAAACCTATATTGTGTGGTGTCATTCATAGCATTGTAGTTCACGTCTTTAACCGCTAGAGTTAAAGAGTTAGAGTTAGAGACTATGTACAGTGAATAATGAGGCTGGCTCCATGCGAACTCAAAGCAGCAGTCTTTATTTGTAAAAGAACCCAAAACAGCACATTGCGCTTCCATGTAGGGTTTTCCCACTTTTCATGACATTTACTTTGATACAGCAAAATGCAGGTCGCAATGGCAAATTCGTGCTACCACATAAAAAGCTGTCAGTAACTTTTAATTAAAGCCATGTTTCCATGAAACGCCGTCTTGGTTTTCAGGGCCAATTGTGTCTATAAATTGCAATTGTTCAAGACTAGTAATGGCTTACGGCCATACTACCCTGAGAACGCCCGATCTTGTCTGATCTCGGATGCTAAGCAGGGTCGGTCCTGGCTAGTACTTGGATGGGATTCCGCTTGGGAATACCAGGTGCTGTAAGTTTTTTTTTTCTTCCACTTCAATCGTTAAAGCAAATTTTTACAACACAATTTTTATAACGTATGGCATTCGGAAACTGCAAGCCGAGTTTTAACTCCGACATTGAAACTATAACCCGAGTTTCAGACCTATATTTTGTGGTGTCATCCATAGCATTGTAGTTCACGTCTTTAACCGCTAGAGAGCAGACTATGTACAGTGACTAAAGAGGCTGGCTCCCTGCGAACTCAAAGCAGCAGTCTTTATTTGTAAAATAACCCAAAAACAGCACATTGCGCTTCCATGTAGGGTTTTTCCACTTTTCATGACATTTACTTTGATAGAGCTTTTGCTTTTTCATTAAAGCCATGTTTCCATGAAACACCGGCTTTTTTTCAGGGGCGATTGTGTCTATAAATTGCAATATTTCGACACTAACAATGGCTTACGGCCATACTACCCTGAGAACGCCCAATCTCGTCTGATCTCGGAAGCTAAGCAGGATCGGGCCTGGTTAGTACTTGGATGGGTTCCTGCTTGGGAAAACCAGGTGCTGTAAGTTTTTTTGTGTCTTCCACTTCAATCGTTAAAGCAAATTTTTACAAGACAATTTTTACAACGTATGGCATTCGGAAACTGCAAGCCGAGTTTTAACTCCGACATTGAAACTATAACCCGAGTTTCAAACCTATATTGTGTGGCGTCATCCATAGCAATGTAGTTCACGTCTTTAACCGCTAGAGAGCAGACTATGTACAGTGAATAAAGAGGCTGGCTCCCTGCGAACTCAAAGCAGCAGTCTTTATTTGTAAAATTGCAATATTTCGAGACCAACAATGGCTTACGGCCATACTACCCTTAGAACGCCCGATCTCGTCCGAAAGTTGGAATGGGTTGAATCGCTTGACAAATGTAGAAATTAGAGTAGAAAAATGAAATTATGGAGAATTGGGTTGAATTTCAAAATTTGAAAATTTGGAATTTTTGGTAAACAGCGGCTCGGCGGCGCACTGGGTAGCACGTCCGCCTCACAGTTAGGAGGGTGCGGGTTCGATTCCACCTCCAGCCCTCCCTGTGCGGAGTTTGCATGTTCTCCCCGAGCCCGCGTGGGTTTTCTCTGGGCACTCCGGTTTCCTCCCACATCCCAAAAACATGCTTGGTAGGCCGATTGATCACTCCAAATTGTCCCTAGGTGTGAGTGCGCGTGCGAATGGTTGTTTGTCTCTGTGTGCGCTGCGATTGGCTGGCAACCGGTTCAGGGTGTCCCCCGCCTACTGCCCGATGACGGCTGGGATAGGCTCCAGCACGCCCGCGACCCCCGTGGGGACTAAGCGGTTCAGAAAATGGATGGATGGATGGAATTTTTGGTAAGTGAGAGGTTGTGGAATAGGTAGGCAAAAGATGAAATTTGAAAGTTGAAATGTGTTTAATCGGTTGTGTTAGAGATTTGCTCACTCCAACTTATTTTGCAAGAACCACACGGGAGACAAGCAAGTTCTTTTAGACACCTGCAGGTGGAGAGTTCACTCGCTCCAGAATGAAGTCTGACAAGTCTCCTTCCTGCAAGGGCATATTTATTAGGAGGAACAGAGTGGGGGTGAGAGTGGACTGGTTTGGTGAACCCCCGGCCTCTGGTAAGATCAGAGCAGGGGGTGTTTTACGATGTTGTGGGAAACAGAACAACTTTGATTGCTTCCTCTGCAGCTGGTCACTCAAGCAGAGGAAGCAACCACTTTACTTCACTACGTTGTGAGAGCAAGACAAGATTAGTTAATCATTATAGTCTACATTCCAACATAATCCAATGATAAAGATAACCTTGAAAACCCTAACATCTCCCTCCTGTTTTATCATATGATTATGCCACCCCAAACAACAAAGACAAGTAAGAAAAAACACATATATATGTATAATGAAGAAAGAAGAATAGTAAAAATAAAAACAACAAACAATGATAGCAATACTTTCCAGTGAAGATGAGGCATCACCTTAATACCCCAGATCAAACTTATTGTGTAAGCGAAAAACCTGCCGGCCAGATGTTATTAGCAGGAAAATTCTTACACGGTCCCTTTGCCTAAGGCGACCAGAATGCTAACAATAATAAAAAAATAAAAAGAAAAACACAGAAACAGTACATCATTGTATCCATCACTTGCGAAGCATTTTCGATGGTCAAATCATCAAGTTTCTGTAAAACATTCTCAACAGAACAGCATCTACGCAATCCACGCTTCATTATCGTCATCACATCCGTCATCTCTAAGAAGTTGTATATGCACTTGGGCTACAGTAGAGGACACAAACTTCGACACAGCAGACTTCAAACATGGGATAACGCAGGTCGTAAACAAGCACAACACCACCAGCACAACAAGCACAGGAGACAGCAATTTCAACAGCAGTTGCCACCAGTTGCCAGAGAATAGCCATGAAAAGAAATCAAACTGATGTGGGACCTTGTCTCTAGACATGGCCTGCTGTAAGTTCTTCAGCGAATTCATGGCGTCGTTGATGTGGGTGTCATTTTCTCCTGGTATGTATGTGCAACAGGAAGTCCCAATGATGTGGCACACACCACCTTGTGCTGCCGTCAACAAGTCCAGAACCATCCTGTTTTGCAAGACCATCAGTCTAATAGCCTGAATTTCTCTGTTTTGTCCATCGTTTACTTGCAGTGAGAGATTCACAAAGGATTGAAAACGATAGTTCAGTGTCTCGATGAAGAGTGATAGTTTCCCAACCCCAATCTGAGGGAAGAGCGCAAGGACAACTTTGTCTCCGACGGACCATACTTTATGGTCCTCTGGAACGTTCGCACCCCAGATAGGGTCATGAGGGTCAAAGGTCGCAACTGCTCTGCGTCGACGTCCAGAAGAGTTGTGTGCTCCTGTCAGCTGATGATGTCGTATCCTGTAGGTGTGGTCTGTCACCCACACTGGTGCACACACTCCTGTCCAGTTGGCGGATAAACCTTGTGACCACAAAGCCACCAGCCATTCTGTATGAAGTATGTTCCGTTCGATGGTGTAGCCATGTTGGTTGGAGAGCCCTCACCACCTGAAATGGCTCTCTTATCTTGACACTCATCGGTGATGTCCAGAGCTCCCATCCAGTTTCCTCCTGGAGAGCAGTCGTCGTTAATGCAGACGTGGGTCTTGTTACCTTGGATGTAACATGTGTAATTCACTCCAGCTGGTCTCTCTGTGTAGGCCACTTGTGGTATTGTTCGTCCTCTAACAGTCACATTGAGATTTGTCCAGAATAGCTGATCACAGGCACCGTCAGCAAGTCCAGGGCGGTAAGGGTCGGCATCTTTGACTGTGACAGCACGGTGCTGATATCCAACTCCTCCCATGGATGCCATACATTTTGCTTCAGTGGCATTCATTGCTCTGGCCTCCAAGCGAACTTGCGTGGAGGAAGGGGGGAGTTTCGAACACACATAGCACGCCTCCTGTGTGTGAGCTCTCACAGTGAACCTGACATACCGGTACCAAGTGTTGGTTTCGTATGGGTTTCTGGGGTCCCATGACCAATCCTCAAAGTTCTCATCATGTGACCATCGTTTACCACGGGCAACATTGTCATTTGGTCTGTTCAGATGAGTCAATAGACTATAGCACGCTCCAACCACAACGCAGCAGAGGATCCATCTGGCATATGGAGCCCCGTTGCTACTAGGGTGGCAGAGACACCGGGTCATCCCCTTGCCTCTCCGAATTAGGGGTCCAACACTCTCTGCAACTTGCAGTGGCTGAGGTGAATCCAGCTGGGCCGTTGAGGAATTTTTACCGCCGTGGGAGTAGCAAGCAAAACTTGGAACGGTCCCTCCCACCGCGGGCTGGCCCAGTTCTTTCTTTTGATGACCTTGATGTAGACCCAGTCTCCCGGATTGATAGGGTTGTCCACCTGTGAGGGGGAGAGATCAGGCGGCAGTAAATTTGCATTTGACACATCTTTCAGTTTGAGCGTCCTGATTAGATAATCTGCCAAGGTCTGTTCTTCATCTGCTTTTTGCAAATCTGCAGGGAACACTGGTAGTCTATATGGTCTCCCATGTATGATTTCAAAAGGTGTTAGTCCTTCTGAAGTGGGAGTAATTCTCATATAGAGCTTCACTAAGTCGAGGCACTCCGGCCAAGGTCTGCCTGTTGTTTCCATGCATTTTTTCAACCTGCTTTTGATGGTAAAATTTGCCCGTTCAACCAGGCCTGCGCTCGAAGGATGCCAAGCACAGTGGTTTTTTAACGTTATTCCAAGGTGTACAGCCATGTTCTGCACAACCATGTCTCCCTGCAGCTGCTTCTTTTGCAATTTTGTCTGCTAATCTGTTTCCATTTGAGACTTCATCTCTGCCAGTGGTGTGAGCAGCACATTTACACACAGCTAGTTTAGCAGGTAAAAGAATGGCCTGCAACAAGTCTTTTAACAAGGAGGCATGGGTAACATGAGCACCGGCTTACCGGTTGATGTTGTCATCCCCCTGCGCTCCCATTGTTTCGCAAAATAGAACAGAGTAGAAAACGCATACTGACTGTCTGTGTATACAGTGACTTCCTTATCTTCTGCTAATTGACAAGCTCTTGTTAGAGCAATCAGCTCAGCAGCCTGTGCTGACCTGGTGTATGGAAGCTTCTCTGCTTCAACAATCTGGTTTGGCAATTTCACAATTGCATAACCACTTTGATTGTTTCCTTTAGAATCCTTTGAACATGATCCATCCACAAACCACTTTTCCCCCTTGTCAAGTGGCGTGTCACTTAAATCTTCTCTGGGCAGCTGTAGATGTTCTGTAACATCCAAACAGTTATGTGGTGTTCCATCCCCTGGCAACGGGATCAACATTGCTGGGTTAAGGATTGTGCACCTCTTTATCACGATGTGTGGTCGTGACAGAAGTATAGCAGTGTAGGACAGATGTCTGGCTGGTGACAAAAAGTTCATTTTGCTTTGCAGCAGCAACACATCTACAGCATGTGGAACCAGCAGCTCCATTTTGTGAAAGAGCACCACATCTGCAGATTGTGTCACTGCAAGCGCCGCCGCGCATACTGCTTGGACACAGTCTGGCAAAGACAGAGCCACTGGATCCAGTTTCTTTAAATAAAATGCAATTGGTCTTAGTTTGCTGCCATGACTCTGCAGTAACACTGAGGTCATAAAACCATTCCTGCAGTCTGCTGTTTGCACAAAGGTTTCATTGTAGTCTGGCAAGATAAGAGTTGTGGTCTCTATCAGAGCCTGTTTCAGCACTACAAAGGCATCATCCGCTACTGGTGTCCACATGATTTTTTCTGTCATTGTCATGGGAACTCCATGCACAATATCCAGCAGCGGTTGTGTTTTTTCCGCATAATGTGGGATCCATGCTCTGCAGTAATTGCAGAGCCCCAAAAATGACATCATTTGTTTCTTTGTTTCAGGTTTCGGTGCATCTGAAATAATCTGCTTTCTGGTTCTTTGTATCTGTCTTCCAGAAGCCGACAAAGTGTGACCTAAATAGTTCACTTCCTGTCTAACCCATTGTAACTTATTTTTGCTCACTTTATTCCCTGTTTTGCAGAGATAGTGTAACAATGCTAAGGAGTCTGCCTTGCAAGCAGCTTCAGTTTCAGAGGCTACCAGGAGATCATCTACATAAACTAGAAGTTGGCTTTTGTTTGACATCTGAAAATCAGCCAAACAGGCCATAATAGCCTGAATGAAAATCGTTGGACTATCAGCAAATCCTTGTGGCAATCTGGTGTATGTATAGCTTTGTCCTTTAAAGGTAAAAGCGAACCAAAACTGTGAGTCTGGGTGATTTGGCACTGAGAAAAAATGCATTGCTGAGATCAATTACTGTGAAAAACTTCTGATTAGGCTTCAAAGTGTTCAGAAGTGTGTGCGGGTCAGGCACATTGGGTGCTCTTGTTTGCACTGCATCATTTACTGCTCGTAGATCTTGTATCATTCGCCAATTAATTTTGTCGGCCTTTTGGACTGGAAAAATGGGAGTGTTGCAAGGAGAATCCGAGCACTCCCTAATGATTCCTCCTGTCAAAAGATCATTTATAACAGGGGCAATCCCATTTATTGCCTCCTGTTTTAAAGGATATTGCTTAACCCTTGGACGCCACTCTGATCTTGGTTTGATCTGTACTGGGGAAATGGATTGTAAAAGTCCTACATCAGATGGGCCCTTGGTCCACAGTTTTTCAGGAAGCCCAGGCAATTCCCCCTTGTTAGAGATTTGCTCACTCCAACTTATTTGCAAGAACCAAACAGGAGACAAGCAAGTTCTTTTAGACACCTGCAGGTGGAGAGTCCATTCGTCGCTGTCTGAACAGCGATTATCGAATGAAGTCTGACTCAGGCCTCGTGCAGGAGCATTTTTATTGAGAGAAACAGAGTGGGGGTTGAGAGTGGGGGTCAGAGTAGACAAATGGCCGAAGCCCCTGGCTGATCAAAGCACAGCAGGGGGTCCTTCACGATGTTGTGTGAACAAAACAACTTTGATTGCTTCCTCTGCAGCTAGTCAATCAGTTCAAAAGATCTTAGCACTTTGTTCTACTACTTTTGTTAAGACAGGACAGGCGAGTTTAATTATTACAGGTTACATTCCAACATAATCATAGGATCAAGATAACCTGGAAAACCCTAACATCTCCCTCCTGTTTTATCATATGATTATGACACCCCAAACAACAAAGACAAGTAAGAAAGAAAAACATATATATATGTATAATGAAGAAAGAAGAATAGGAAAAATAAAAACAACAAACAATGATAGCAACACTTTCCAGTGAAGATGAGGCATTACCTCAAACTTATTGTGTAAGCGAAAAACCTGCTGGCCAGATGTTATTAGCAGGAAAATTCTTACACGGCCCCGTTGCCACAGGCGACCAGAATGCTATCAATAAAAAATAAAAAGAAAAACACAGAAACAGTACATCATTGTATCCATCACTTGTGAAGCATTTTTGATGGTCAAATCAACAAGTTTCCGTAATACATGCTCAGCAGAACAGCATCTACGCAATCCACGTCTCATTATCATTATCACAACTGTCACGTCTAAGAAGTTGTATATGTGCCCGTGTTTTCGTCAGCTGATGATGTTCTAGTCTGTAGGTGAGGTCTGTCACACACACCGGCGCACACACTCGTGTCCAGTTGGCAGGCAGCATCGGACAACTCCTGTGACCACAAAACCATGATCCGTACTGAACAGGCACGTGCACTCATAGGATGCAGGTGAGGCAGTGCCTCTGAACTTCTGGATGAAGTAGGTCCCGTCCGATGATGCAGCCATGTTGGTAGTAGAGCCCTTACACCTTGAAAACGGCTCTCTCATCCTGGCACACAGCGGTGATGTCCAAAGCTCCCATCCAGTTTCCTCCTGGAGAGCAGTCGTCGTTAATGCATTTGTGGGTCCTGCAACCTTGGGTGCAACATGTGTAGTCAGCAAGACTTGGAATGGTCCCTCCCGTCGTGGCTGGCCCAGTCCCTTCCTTTGATGACCTCGATGTAGACCCAGTCTCCTGGATTGATGGGGTTGTCGACCTGTGAGGAGGAAAGATCAAGCGGCAGTAAATTTGTCTTTGACACAGTTTGAGCGTCCTGATCATATAATCTGCCAAGGACTGCTCTTCATCTGTTGTTTGCAACTCTCGTAGTCAATTGTAGTGCCCATTTAATTGGCAAATAGGAATGTTTGCGGGAAGAGTTTGAACACTTCCTAATGATTCCCTTTAACCAAAAACTATTTATGACAGGGGCGTTCCCATTTATTGCCTCCTGGTTTAAAAGAGATTGTCTTACCCATGCCTTCTTTCTCCTCACACGCTCGCACCCACACAGGGTGTGAACACACACACACACACACACACACACACACACACACACACGCACCCACGCAGACAAAGAGATTCTAATCCATCTCTCATGTAGCTTCTCTTGATAGAATCTCCTATTGGTAACTGTATAGCAGACGTTTTAGCATATAATCCCATACTCTGCTCTCTCGCTTCTACTTTTTCATGTCGGTGCAGTCGTAGGTGGCCCCTATTGCAGTCATTGTCTTGTTAACTGTCGCCGTGTGGCTCCTATGCATGATTGTGTGAATGTCAAAAATTGAACGTACCTAACTTTCTGACCATCCAACCTCCACTGTGGTGCAAAAAACTTACTATTGTATTGAGTAGGTACATTGAGCAACCTAGCTTCCTCCTGACTGCCAAATGTCCTGTTCTAAAATTTATATAACTCGACCTCTACGTCTTAAGCTTGATGAGCCAAAATATAAGATCTTGCTCTTGTTTCCTACCGTTTTAGCCTATTTGTTTTATCCAAATCCGTTCAATCTCTGATTATAATCTGTAGCCCTACGTATTTTTCAAATTTTTATTTATTTATTTATCAAATCTCCTCAGTTCTGTCAAACTCAGTGCACAATGAACCTCCCTTCCACTTTGAACCAAGCTCCACCAAATTTGGTAACGCCGTAGCAAGGAGTGCGATTTGGTTGTCGGACACTCCAAGTCCATATCTTTTTGCCGCACTTCACCCTATCAAGTTGGTGTTCTTTTGTTGTTGCTTCAGAGCGACCCCATCCATCACTCTTGAATGAGTCCATTGTTCAAATGAGTCAATTTTCATCATTGTGAGTTCCTCCGCTTTTCACTGTCTTTTCTCGTCCCCGAGGATGTTGTATTTCCTCCGGAGTGTACTTGTCCTCCTCCAAGCACAACAGCAGTCTTTTCTTGTCCTTCGCCAAAGGTCAAAGGTGCTTCAGAGCCAGGCACCATTTTGTGGTTGTTCACGGCTGCAGGCGAAGACTCGGATTGGGTTTCAGGGGCCCTGACACTGAGAATGACAGGCTGGGACATCTAACTTGTAAGACTATCTCCAAATGTAGCTGCTTCCATCGATTTGCTGGTAATGTTTGTTTACCAAACTTCAAATTCTTCTAATAACAGCGGTCTCGTTTTTATATCGTAAATCCTGCAACTCATCCTATTTTTTGAGCTACATTTTATCTATAGTTCCAATTTAATCGGACAGTATGTTGTCTTCAGTATCATTATTGAAAATCAACTCATCGAGGTCTGCTTTCCACATCAAGCCCTGATCTGTATGTCTTGACCTCTCACATGTTATTGTCATGCTTGCTCAAAAATGTGACTTAGAGTATGGTGCTGTGAATTCTCAATCTCCCCAATGAAATTGGATCCCACCTCGTAGTTCTTATCGTTCTCATGTTCCTGTTAGCCTGCAATTGTCCAAATCAAAAATGTTTTCTTTTAACTGTCTTTCTTTTGAACCTCTAAATCTCTCGTGTTGCTAACCTATCTACACCAGAACAAAAAATTTACCACAATATAACACCAAATGTATTCGAAAATTCATCATAAAGTGTTGTATTATTACTATCTTCCACTATCTGTCCTACTCACTCCCCCCCTTTTGAGGCTTGGCAACGCCCATGCCTCACACCTTGACAAACTTTTTGGGAGAATGTGTTCTTTACTACATACGATTCCATCATCATTTAATTTGACTTTCTTTCCAAAACGCTTCTCAATTTCTCAGTTCACACATCTTCTACATGTGTTACTGGTTCTCCAGTTGTTTTTTTTTTTTTTTCTAGTTAATTATCAATCCAAAAGCTACGTGTTTCTTTCTAACATTTAACCTGCTCAAAATCACTCTTTCATCAAAGTCGCTCTACTAATTCTCTATAGTAGTCGCCAACGACTTCAACCATTCAACCTGTAATTTCTTTTCATTCAGGCTATCATTCATCAATGTTCATTTGCATCTCACACGCAGTCTCCAAAAAGGAGTCTTTCTATCACATTGGTCCCAATTCATCCAAGCTCACCACACAACATTCATATATCATTTTCAACTTAGGTTTCCTGGTAGAACAATCCACCAATTCAAAAACGACTTAACTAAACCAAACAACTGGCAAATTAATCTGAATTTTTTTCTTTGTTTTTAAATTTGAAGAACTCAATCTCTCAGATTTAGCTTGCATTTAGAATTTTGCATAATCTTATAACACAACCAATCAATTATTCCTATTAAATGTAGCATTGCAAAATCTTAAATTCACAATTTAGCTTCTTCCAATTCCTGAAAGCATGTTCTGTCATTTTTTTTTCTTCGAATTTCTCATGTGGGCTCGACACTTAACATGCACTAGTGTGGATTAGTTTCTGCTCGCAAACAGACTTCTCTCTTTTTCCTCTCATTTTTATCTTTCAAAATCATTTCTGTTCTGCAGTCCAAATTGGATAGACCACAGTCTAGCAAATTTTTTTTTATACTAAAACTTTAGCCAATGTTCATCATTTTAACATATACGCACACACATGCACAGCTCTCGCATGCAAAAGGTAGTTCCCAGCAACAATGATTCGTCACAGGCTGGCCATTTCCTGTGGTCGATCATGAGCTGGTCCCTCCCATGCACACGAGGACAGCACATTCTAATTTTATTTATTTATCTTCTAGAAGCAAGTTGCATTCCTTTACCACTTGATTTGCATATTTTAACTTCAGTGTAACACAATTTGAGCTCTAGTCATTTGTAATTTGGGCACACAAACAGCATTGTCATACTTCTTGGATGGACAGGACTTCTAATAATCTAAAAAAAAATCTAATAATCTGACAATGACATGTTTTGCTGTCATATGGGCATCTATTCTTTCTTTCTCTGTATGAGCATAAGCGGTCAAAGAGGAGGAAGCTTGTCATGCTAAAAATTTGGCTTTTCCTCTGCTCCTTCCTCCACCCTTTGATTGATATTGTTTTGGAAAACGACACTCTCGTGCGAAGTGTCCTCGTCTCCCACAGTTCCAACAGTTGTCAGAATCTCGTGGGGGTTTTGAATTATATGGCGGCCTGCGACCTTGTTGGCCTCTACCTCTCCCTCTGCCTAGCTGGGACCCTTGGAAGAAGACTGTTGTATCTTCATCTAGTTCATCATCATCATTATCTAGATGAAATACATCAGAACTTTTGCCTTTTTTGATCACTTTTTCAGCATGTCTGGCCCATTGCATAGTTGTTGTCACACTTGCAACATCCACTTCCACCAAATGTTTCCTCACCCAGTTGCCTATTTCAGGGCGGAAATTAGTGAGGAGCGCATTTTTAAGCTGTTGTTGATAAGCACTCTCAGCTGTATCATTGAATGGGATGCCACTATGTACCCAGAATTCTTTTTCAAATCTCATTTGAATGGCGGCCTCATCACTTTTCAACTTTCTATCTTTTGTCTTTTGGATTTGTTCTCTGCTTTCTTGTGAAGCTTTCAACCACACTCTAGCACTTCTACCACTTCTTCCACATTTCAAATTTCCTTGTACTCCATACATTTTCTTCCACTTCAGCATGTATTGCATACAATTAAGAAATCTACTTGCCATGAACCTCTCGTTTTAAAGAAGAGCAGAGCAAGAGATTTACCGTTCTTATTTCCCATCTTAATTTTAGTAGCTTAAGGTTTTACAATTTTTTTCAATTTTTTTTTCTTTGAGGATCCTCAATGCAGGTTTAAATTGACCTTTCAACAAATTACTAGCCTGTTTTATTGGCATGGATCAACGCTAGAACTGCTTCTTAGTCAATTTATCCTACCAGTCACACACTCAATCACACAAACTCCAGCGCTTTTTTAGGCCTATCCAGGGATGGGTGTAAAACCCTCCCAAACAGCTTTGGAAAAACGGACAAAAGAAAAAATCTACACCCTTCTTCAATTAAGAAAAAGAAGCTCTGTTTTTCTTAGCCCGTTTCTTCCACTGGGACTTGAACCCAAGCTATTCTTTGGCTTGGAAAAACATACAAAGAAAAATCTACGCCCTTCTTTGATTAACAAAAAAGAAGCTCCGTGTTTCTTAGCACGTTCCTTCCACTGGGACTTCAACCCAAGCCAGATCCCTCAGCTCGGAAAAACAGACAAAGAAGAGTCTACACACTTCTTCGATGAACGAAAAAGAAGCTCTGCCTTTCTTAGCCTGTTTCTTCCACTGGGACTTGAACCCAAGCTATCTCCCGTGCACCTCTATGTGTTACGCGTTTAACAACACAACACAATTTCAAGCCTTTAACTTACTTGTCCCCTGGTTCGTTGCACTGCCGGGTCCCGTCAATCCACCTCTGTCAGACGAAGGCAGACCTAAGATGCTGGCCCAGCGAAGAATTTCCTTCCCAGGTCTTTCTTTACCAGGTCCGGCTAATGGACGCTGGCCCGTCGACGGTGTACAGCGCGTCGTCCTCCGTCAGCCAGATGATGGGTATGAGGGTCCCGGGTTTCGGCACCAAAATGTTAGAGATTTGCTCACTCCAACTTATTTGCAAGAACCAAACAGGAGACAAGCAAGTTCTTTTAGACACCTGCAGGTGGAGAGTCCATTCGTCGCTGTCTGAACAGCGATTATCGAATGAAGTCTGACTCAGGCCTCGTGCAGGAGCATTTATATTGAGAGAAACAGAGTGGGGGTTGAGAGTGGGGGTCAGAGTAGACAAATGGCCGAAGCCCCTGGCTGATCAAAGCACAGCAGGGGGTCCTTCACGATGTTGTGTGAACAAAACAACTTTGATTGCTTCCTCTGCAGCTAGTCAATCAGTTCAAAAGATCTTAGCACTTTGTTCTACTACTTTTGTTAAGACAGGACAGGCGAGTTTAATTATTACAGGTTACATTCCAACATAATCATAGGATCAAGATAACCTGGAAAACCCTAACACCCCTCCTCCTTTTCATTCAAACAAATGTCAACTAGTCAGGGAAGCGCACAAGCGCCTGCTCTGCCTACAGCTACTTCACACACTGTTTGCTTCCACACGTCACAACTGGTACTGTAGCTCCACCCATCACCTTTGCCCTCATAATCAGTCACAGATCCAGCAAGTTTAATTCGGGAACCCACATCTGCCCACGTTATACTGTGAGGTTTAAACAATGAGATGTGGGGTACAGCCGACAATTTGTATCTGTCTTTCTGAGGAGCGGGCAAGAGCACAGCAGCAGCTGCAAATGACCTGCGATCAGTGTACAGAGCAGTGATTGTTAAAGTTACTTCTGTGTCGCTGAGAAAACTTCCAATATAGTCATCTTGTGGATCAGTCAGTATATTCATGGTGACATGTAATTCATTACAAGTCATTTCTGATTCAGGTTGGGACAATTGTTTTCGAGCTTCACTCAGCAATCTGCTTGGGAGTTTAGGATTTCGTTCAGGAGGGATGGCATAGGAGCAGCAAATCTGTTCACCTGCTTGTGCAGCATATGAGTCCACATCTCTCACTCTACATGCTCGCATGCCATCCTTTACTGGAATTATTGCAATTCCCAACCGAGTCATCAGATCTCGTCCCAACAGGTTTATGGGACATTTTGGGGATAAGACAATCGAAACTGAAGCCATGCTTCCAGTTTCCTTAGCTCTCACTTCAACTGGATTAGAGATACTCTCCTTGTGTACCTGCCCATCAGCAGATTTCACCCAAATAGTATTTTGGGAGGCCTTTAGATTTGGGACTTTAGTTTTTATCACGGTTTTACAAGCCCCGGTATCACACAAAAGGGTTAGGGCTAGAGCTAGGGCTAGGGTTAGGGTTAGAGCTAGGGTTAGGGTTAGAGCTAGGGTTAGAGCTAGGGTTAGGGTTAGAGCTAGGGTTAGAGCTAGGGCTAGGGTTAGGGTTAAAGCTAGGGTTATAGCTAGGGTTTGGGCTAGGGTTAGAGCTAGGGTTAGGCTTAGAGCTAGGGTTAGAGCTAGGGTTAGGGTTAGAGCTAGTGTTAGGGTTAGAGTTAGCGTTAGAGCTAGTGTTAGGGTTAGAGTTGGGGTTAGAGCTAGTGTTAGGGTTAGAGTTAGGGTTAGAACTAGGGTTAGAGCTAGGGTTAGGGTTAGAGCTAGGGTTAGGGTTAGAGCCAGGGTTAGGGTTAGAGCTAGGGTTAGCGCTAGGGTTAGAGCTAGAGTTAGGGTTAGAGCTAGGGTTAGGGTTAGAGCTAGGGTTAGGGTTTGAGCTAGGGTTAGGGTTAGAGCTAGGGCTAGGGTTAGATCTTGGGTTAGAGCTAGGGTTGGGGTTAGGGTTAGAGCTAGGGTTAGGGTTACACCTAGGGTTAGCGCTAGGGTTAGAGCTAGAGTTAGGGTTAGAGCTAGGGTTAGGGTTAGGGCTAAGTTTAGGGTTAGGGTTAGAGCTAGGGTTAGGGTTTGAGCTAGGGTTAGGGTTAGATCTAGGGTTAGAGCTGGGGTTAGGGTTAGAGCTAGGGTTAGGGTTAGACCTAGGGTTAGAGTTAGCTTTAACCCTAACCCTAGCCATAGCTCTAACCCTAGCGCTAACCCTAACCCTAGCTCTAACCCTAGCTCTAACCCTAACCCTAGCTCTAACCCTAACCCTAGCCCAAACCCTAACCCCAACCCTAGCTCTACCCCTAACGCTAACCCTAGCACTAACCCTAACACTAGCTCTAACCCTACCCTAACCCCAACCCTAGCTCTAACCCTAACCCTAGCACTAACCCTAACCCTAGCTCTAACCCTAACCCTAGCTCTAACCCTAACACTAGCTCTAAACTTAATTCTAGCTCTAACCCTAACTTTAAACCTAACCCTAGCTCTAAAGAAGTGTATCGTTATATGGTTACACGAGCAACTGTGTTGCAAATTTTCTATGACAAAAGTTTTTTCGTCCCACTGAGAATTTTGTTTTTATGTTTTAATTGGCGAATAAAGAAACAAGGAATAAAACACCAGACAAGTTTTAACATAAATGTTTATTAAAAATAATAATATTAAAAGCAAATTTCAAACCAGCAATCTAATGTGAAATTGCAGTAGATATATTGGATAACAATATTTAGGCGTACATAGTTATTTACGTTATTTAAAAACTACTATAAAAAAATAAATAAATAAAGTGTAGCGAACGATTTGGTGAATGATTTTTTTGAACAAATATTTTGAGTGAACCGATTCTAAAGATTCAGTTCACTTATAAGAACTGGAATACACATCGCTCGTACAAAACAGTGCAAGCTATTGTGGACTACCTTTCGAAATAGCCGACTGGTTAGTGACTCGGGCTCTTGCTCGGCAAGAGCTTGGTTCGATCCCAGGTGCGAGGAAGTGCTTTTGTTGTGCAATTAACCCTTTATTTGTTTATTGTCTTTTTTTTTAACCTTGTGTAGTGTACCTACACATATTGTCATATAAAGCAGTTAACCAAATGTCTGATTTTCGTGTTTGAATTGGCGAATATAAAAACAAGGAATAAGACGCCATACAAGTTTTAACATAAATGTTTATTAAAAATAATAATAAAAGCAAATTTCAAACCAGCAATCTAATGTGAAATTGCAGTCGATATATTGGATAACAATATTTAGGTGTATACAGGTATACACGTTATTTAAAAACGACTATAAGTGTTATACTACGATACAAGTGTTTACCAGCTCAGTGGCCTTAGAGGAGAGTGTCCGCCTTGAGATTGGGAGGTTGTGGCTTCAAACCCCTGCCGAGTCATACCAGCGACTATAACAATGATACCCATTTCTTCCCTGCTTGGCACTCAGTGTAAGGGGTTGAAATGGGGCCCCCCCTGCTGCTCATGATCATTGGGACTTTTGGCACTCAGTGTAAGGCAGGGGTGTCCAAGTCCAGTCCTCGAGGGCCGCATTCCTACATGTTTTCCAAGTTTCCCTCGTTAAACACACCTGATTCAAATGATCAGTTCATCCTCACGTTCTGCAGGAGCCTGATCATTGAATCAGGTGTGTTTAACGAGGGAAACCTGGAAAACATGGAGGAATGCGGCCCTCGAGGACTGGACTTGGACACCCCTGTTGTAGGGTGACCAGATTTGGGGTTGTGAAAAAGAGGACAGCCAATCAGGAGGTGGGGTTGAGGGCGGGTGTGGCACCATCTAGTGTCCAAGTGACGTAGGTACACCTGGAAATGGCCGTGTACCTAATGGAGTGTCTAAGTGACGTCACAGAACCAACAGCCATACACATACAGTTACTATACAGGGTACATGTATCTAATACTACTCAAAAGTATTTAAAGCGATTGTATTTTTCTTGTCTCTCAATCATTCATTCAGATATTTCTATTTCTTCCACCCTCCCCACCACCACTACCACCGCTTCACTACTGTCCACCTTACAGGACGGTCTTAGAAAATTAGAATATTGTCATGAAGTTCTTTATTTTCTGTAATGCAAAAAAACCAAAAAAAAACAAATGTCATACACTCTGGATTCATTACAAATCAACTGAAATATTGCAAGCCTTTTATTGTTTTAATATTGTTGATTATGGCATAGAGCTTAAGAAAACTCAAATATTCTCTTAAAATTTTAGAATATCATGAAAACGTATACTAGTAGGGTATTCAAATAATCACTTGAATCGTCTAATTAACTCGGAACACCTGCAAGGGTTTCCTGAGTCCAGAGCCTTGAAAAACACTCACCTTGGTTCAGTAAACTAAATCACTACCATAGGGAAGACTACTGATCTGACTGCTGTGTGAAGTGGGAAGTTGCGGAATAGGTAGGCAAAAGATGAACGGTTGAAAGTTGGAATGGGTTCAATCGGTTGAAAAATGTAGAAATTATAGTTGAAAAAAATGTTGGGGGAGAATTTGATTAAATTTAAAATTTGAAAAGTTGGAATTTTTGTTTAGTGGGAAGTGTGACATAGGTAGAAAAAGATGAACAGTTGAAGGTTGGAATGGGTATAATCGGTTGTAAAAAAACAAAATTTTGGAGAATTTGGTTGAATTTAAAATTTGAAAATTTTTATTTTTTTGTAAGTGGGATGTTGTAGTATAGATAGGCAAAAGATGAACAGTTAAAAGTTGGAATGGTTTGAATCGGTTGAAAAATGTAGAAGTTAGAGTTAAAAACACAATTTTGGAAAATTTTGTTGAAATTCAAATTTGAAAAGTTGGAATTCATTCAGGGGTTCTGGAGAGGGTCCGTCGGGAGGTCGAACCTCGGATTCAGGAGGAGCAGTATGGCTTCCGTCCAGGCCGTGGAACAGTGGAGCAGCTCTACACCCTCGGCAGGATCCTCGAGGGTGCATGGGAGTTCGCTCAACCAGTCCACATGTGTTTTGTGGACATGGAGAAAGCGTTCGACCGTGTCCCTCGGGAGGTTCTGTGGAGGGTGCTTCAGGAGTACGGGGTGCCGAGCCAACTGATAAGGGCGGTTCGGTCCCTGTATCACCGATGCCAGAGACTGGTCCGCATTTCCGGCAGTTAGTCGGATTCATTCCCAGTGAGGGTTGGACTCCGCCAAGGCTGCCCTTTGTCACCGATTCTGTTCATAATTTTTATGGACAGAATTTCTAGGCGCAGCCGAGGCGTTGAGGGGGTCCGGTTTAGGGACCTCAGCATCGCGTCTCTGCTTTTTGCAGATGACCTGGGGCTGTTGGCTTCTTCAAGCCGTGATCTCCAGCTCTCGCTGGAACGGTTCACAGCCGAGTGTGAAGCGGTCGGGATGAGGGTCAGCACCTCCAAATCCGAGTCCATGGTCGGAAAAGGGTGGAATGCCCTCTCCGGATCGGGTATGAGATTCTGCCCCAAGTGGAGGAGTTCAAGTATCTTGGAGTCTTGTTCACGAGTGAGGGGAGGATGGAGCGCGAGATCGAGAGGCGGATCGGTGCAGCATCGGCACCAATGCGGACCCTGTACCGGTCCGTCGTGGTGAAGAGAGAGCTGAGCCAAAAGGCAAAGCTCTCAATTTACCGGTCGATTTACGCTCCTACCCTCACCTATGGTCTCGAGCTATGGGTCGTGACCAAAAGAACGAGATCCCGGATACAAGGGGCCGAAATTAGTTTTCTCCGCAGGATGTCCGGGCTCTCCCTTAGAGATAGGGTGAGAAGCTCGGTCATCCGGGAGAGACTCGGAGTAGAGTCGCTACTCCTCCACGTTGAGAGGAGCCAGATGAGGTGGCTCGGGCATCTTATCAGGATGCCTCCTGGACGCCTCCCTGGGGAGGTATTCCGGGCATGTCCCACCGGTAGGAGACCCCGGGGACGACCCAGGACGCGCTGGAGAGTCTATGTCTCTCAGATGGCATTGGGATCCACCGGATGAGCTGGATGAAGTGGCTGGGGAGAGGGAAGTCTGGGAGTCCCTCCGAAAGCTGCTGCCCCCGCGACCCGACCCCGGATAAGCGGAAGAAGCTGGATGGAAGATGGATGGATTTTTCTTGTCTCTCGTTCATTCATTTGGATATTTCTATTTCTTCTACCCCCACCACCAGCACTACCACTGCTTCTCTGATCTCCACTTTACAGGACTGTCTCAGAAAATTAGAATATTGTGATGGAGGTCTTCATTTTTTGTAATGCAATTAAAAAATACAAATGTCATGCATTCTGGATTCATTACAAATCAACTGAAATATTGCAAGCCTTTTATTGTTTTAATATTGTTAATTATGCCACTTTTCACATTTACTTTGATACAGCAAAATGCAGGTCGCAATGGCAAATTGGTGCTACCACATAAAAAGCTGTCAATAACTTTTCATTAAAGCCATGTTTCCATGAAACGCCGGCTTGGTTTTCAGGGACAATTGTATGTATAAATTGCAATTTTTCGAGACCAACAATGGCTAACGGCCATACTACCCTGAGAACGCCCGATCTCGGAAGCTAAGCAGGGTCGGGCCTGGTTAGTACTTGGATGAGAGACCGCCTGGGAATACCAGGTGCTGTAAGCTTTTTTTTTCCTTCCACTTCAATCGTTAAAGCAAATTTTTACAACACCCATTACGTATGGCATTCGGAAACTGCAAGCCGAGTTTTAACTCCGACATTGAAACTATAACCCGAATTTCAAACCTATGTTTGTGATCTCTGGAGACCAATAATCACATTATGATGCTTAGGTTTGACGCCCGCTGAAAGGACACAAAGAGACGACACTGTAACGCTTTAGTGTGACGCCGAAAAGAAGCAAGAGACTAGCGCTAAAGTAGCCCTCCTGTAATTTTTTTTTGCGTGGGGGAAAGGGTAACCTGAGTAACAAAGACGAGTCTCTGAAGTTTTTTGTGTTTGTTTTTTTTTTTTTTTTACGTACGTGCAGTTTTTTGCGGCACACGCCAAGAGTTTCTTCGCAAAATTCCGGGGCAGTTGGGACACATTCGGCTGAGTTTATGCATCTGTCTCTCGTCCCTGCTCCGTGACACGCCGTCAAGATCTTCCCCACTTGACTGTCAAAGGTAGTTACACATTTTCCAGGACGGGAAATTCAGAATTATGTTCCCCAAAGCAAATGGCAAGGGTACAAAGGCAGAAAGAAGCCTTTTACATTTTGTTATCATTCTGGATGGAGGATGCAGCGCAGGAGAGGTCTGTGCAACGTTCCCACCTTGATAATTCTGTTTTGACTATTTGAACAGTGTCTGCGCTATTGCAAGTATTTTAAAATGAGTGATGGGATTTAATTTCTTTGTTCTGACGTTGGATGTCTGCGTTTTGAACTGTTAATGCTTTAATCCCGCAAGTGTCACCTAATAGGTTTTTTGGTCGCGTTTTTCAGGGTGATGCTCGCTCCAGTGGGCCGTGAATTGATTTAATCTTTGCCATTCTTCTTGGACTAACTTTTTCTAAGCAGTATGGAAGAGCGTAAGCTCTTCTTAAACATGAGCTACAACAAGGAGTGTCCCACAGTGGCCTTCTCCAAAGACAAGCCTTTGGAGATGGAGCCTGACCAGAGCCCATTAAGCTACCATCTGCCTCATCCAACATCCTGTCTGTCCACATCATCCTCCTCGGGCATTTTTCCGGCTGCCAGCCTGTTCAATAGACCTGAGAGGAAAACCTCAGGTCTCCCGCAAGGTTGCGGGGGATGCCAACATCTCTGAGCCAGACTCAAGGCTTGAGTTGCATCCATTGATGAACACAAAGACCGAGACAGCAGACACCCAGCCCGCAGGTGGATTCTCAAATGAGCAAAATGACCAACAAACACCCCATCCCACAGACCCCATGACAGAGAACCGATGTAGAGAGCACTCTAAGGCCCCGCAAGAGTTTCAGAGCAAGGTCAATCAAACCACGCGTAGTGAGGAGAGCTGGAGTTTGGGCATGGCCGGCACAGCGGGACGAGAAGATGCAGACTTGACATCCCAGAGGACATCCGAAGGCGACGGATGCGGTGCTCACGTGAGAAGACGTCGGTGGAGCTCCATTGTGTCTCCAGAACAGGGGCGGTCGAATAGAGACGGCATTCCTACCTGCGCTGATATGAAAAAGGCCGCGCTCCTGCCAAACAAATCGAGTGCTGCACAACGGCGCGGAATGTATGGTGCCGGTTTGCCGGACACATCGTTTCAGAATTACTGGATCTTCTTGGCAGGCCTGGTGCTTTATGTGTTGTCCACCGTGCCTTTAGCCTCTTACGTGACCGGTGTGTCAGTGGGGGTCGTCTGCGGATTCATTGTGGGCTTGGCGCTCGCCTTTGTACTCGCTGTCCGATGCTCCGGCTCCACAAGAAAATCGTGCTACACCAAACCCACGAATAGACAACCACTGGATGGCCAGCCCACGGCAGCAGAAACCTTTGAGGTAAAAATCAATGTTATTAACAGTGAAAAGAACAACCGGGTTTTTACTTTTTTTGTATCTGAATGTATTTCAGGGTTGGCTGACTCAAACAGCGAGCTACAACACTGAGACCTTCCACCGCTCTGCCACACATTCCCGTCTTTGTGAGCCTGGCAGGCAGTCGGCTGCAGCTGTCCTACCTGCGACCATCCGATGGGCCGACCCAAGAGAGCACCCGCTGGCCTTCGCGTACCTACCAGCTGGCAAACTCCCGGGTTGGTCCATCTCGCTGCACCGATGCCATAGCGGGCCTTCGCGTCAGCAGTACAAAGTCCCTTCTGTTGATTGCCTACAATAGGTAACTCTCGCATCTCCCGGTTTGGCTCGGAAGAGGCTCTGGAACAAGAAATACCCCATCTGCGTCACTCTGGCTGAGGGGGAAGTTGGGGAGGAGAATGTGGAGGAAGGGCAGGAGGGAGAGGGGTCAAAAAGAAATGCTGCCATCCCTGAGCATAACGCACCTCCCGTTACCCTCTACATGTTTGCCCGCACGGGACGAGAGAAGGAGGAATGGTTTGAGAACCTCCGGTCTGATTCCACCCTTGGCGCCACAATCGCTGAGATCACAGGTAAGCAGACACTTCATTAGGCACATTGCACTTTAAAGATACAGCAGTGCCTTGAGAAGAGATTTATTTGTTCCGTCTTTTGACAAAGAAAAACAGACATTAGTGACAGTGGAGACACCTTCAGTCTCGTCCTTTCTCTCACTCCTGACACCTGTGGGTGGAGATGCTGGTGAAGGCAGCAGAGAGGAGCATCCTAACCTCCCAGAGCCAATATGGGCCAGAAAATTGCTGGACTACACAGCCGACATGACGCAGCTGGTTGACTCGGACGGTTGCAGCCGCGTTCAAGACTCCAACGTGAGTGGCGGCGATTCGGGAAAGCCCGCTGCTCAGAAAAAGGTCAATGAGCAGCACGCCCAAAGTTGACTTAGCGCTTACCTAAAATGTAAAAGGTGCTCTCAATCAAGTGAGACTCCAAATTCACAAGCGTACATGATCGTCAGAAGTACGACTCCTCTTTCACATTGTGGACATTTTGAACAGACGCCGTCCGATGGCACCGAAGGAGCTCGAGCCGAGTCAAGTGCAGATTGTGAAGCAGAGCGAGACCCAGCGGGGGGCCAAACTGCCTGGATGAATTCAATGGCGGGCAGGATCTTCTGGATCTTTCTACATGATCAATACTGGACCAACGTAGTTGCCTGCAAGATCCAGCAGAAACTGTCAAAGTTCAAGGTAAGCGGGTAAGACAAATTACAGACTTTAATATCGATTGTAATTCGTCCTAACAGGGCCACGATGTTGGCGGCATTTTCCCATCCTTCCGAAACTTGTTCCAAACTAGTAAAAAAGTTGCAATCCTAATGCGTCGATTGTGTTTGGACAAAGTTCTCCTAAAAGATGAAGTTTGTCTCACTCAAGTTAAAGTACTTCATGAGCGAGATGACCCTGGTGGACCTGGACATGGGCACCTGCTTGCCTCAAATTCTCAGCATCTCCAAACCCACACTGGACAGCAGACGTGCGGAAACGCAGCGTAAAGGCGGGCGCAGCAACGCAGGTTCACAATGAGCACATCAACGTTTGTTTTAGGTCTGTGGCTGGACCTGCGGATCATGTATAGCGGCTGCTTTCGAATGACCCTGCAAACCAAGATCAACCTGAGCAGACTGGGGAAAGAGGATCAAGATGAGGTTCAGCCAGAACGGTAAATCAATGGCTGAGTACATTCTTCTCTTGTGTCTCAGGATACAAGTGGTACAAGCAAAACATTTTGATTTTTTTTTTTTCAGGTAGTTTCCGGGCACCTCCCAAGTTGGACCTTTGTGTGCATCCCATGCTTGGGGAGAGAGAGGTCAACTTCTCTCAAGTCACAGAGTGGATTGAGAGAAAGCTCAGAGCAGAGTTCCAGGTCAGTGTCACTTTCTGACAAGTCGTGTTTTCTTGAACAGCAAACAAAACACATGCTGTGGTCAACAGAAATTGTTTGTCATGCCCAACATGGATGATTTCTTTGTGCCTCTCATGACATGGCCCGTTAGGCCAACCATACCCTGTTAAGTGTCCACTTTTATCACCAACCATCCCCCATGGAGACCTACCAGCGGTGGATAAAAATGCTCATTGGCTGCTCTGATGTGAATTTTTCAGTGATGATTTTTGAGGATGGTCATTTGGCTGCACTTACTTACTATTAATGTATTGAATCAGATTTTTTAAATCGGTGATTTTTATTATCAGCATTTACGAGGGAGTGATTGGGAGAGAACCCACCCCCAGATATTCATTGGAAAAGTCCTATGCTGAGGCTGGAGTGATATCCCCAAAAAAAAAAACTGCCGACCAGAAATTATGCTTGTTTTACATGTCCAAAGCAAGATGTTTCAAATGTAATAAGTGACTCTGTTGGTTCAGAAAAAAAAAAGTGTTCAAAACATTTAATTCGTATATTCAAGATTCAAGAGTTTTTTATTCGCCATGTTTGAGCGTGCCAAACAAGGAATTTGACTTCGGTAAATCACAGCCTCTGTTCAACATTTAGGTGACTAACAACAACATTCAGGACATGTGAAGAACGAAAGATATTCTCAGACACCCCCTGATCTTAAACTCCCAAGAGGGCAAGGAAAAACTCAAAACTCCAGCTAGGGGAAATGAGAAACCTTGAGAAGAGACCACAGATGGGAGGGTCCCTCTTCTAGGATGACCAGGCTGCAATGGATGCAGAGAGGACACATAGTACAAACAGTGTAGACAAAAAAGGTGTGGCAAGCGGGATGTTATTGCACAGTAATGACTCTGAGACTCTAAGAGTGGTGTGAGTTCATCAGAGCGACAGCCTGGGGGAAGAAGCTGTCTCTGTGTCTGCTGGTTTTAGTGTACAGAGCTCTATAACGGCGTCCGGAGGGGAGTAGTTCAAATAGGCTGCAACCTGCGTGCGAAGGGTCTGTTGAGATGTTACTTGCACGTTTCCTGGTCCTGGACAGGTACAAGTCTTGGATAGATGGGAGGTTGATTCCAATTATCTTTTCTGCAGTCCTTATTGTACGTTGCAGTCTGTGCTTGTCTTGTTTGGAGGCCGATCCAAACCAGACAGTGATGGAGGTGCAGAGGACAGACTGGATGATGGCAGTGTAGAAGGTCTTCAGCAGCTCCCGTGGCAGGTTGAACTTCTTGAGCTGTCTCAGGAAGTACAGCCTCTGCTGGGCCTTCTTCCGGACAGAGAAAAAAATTATATATATATATATATATATATATATATATATATATATATATATATATATATATATATATATATATATATATTATTTTTTTCATTTTTTTTTTTAACTTTTAAGATTCTTTGCTGACATCTGTTGGTTGCCCAATGCCTTCAACTCCGACCTTTACTCCTCAACCTTGTTTGGGAGAAAATACAGTCTGAATTTTAAATCAGGAATTTTCAACGTCATGTTTTTTTTAAATACCAAAACTAAACTGTTGTCAGGCGATAAGTTTTCATAAAATTAAAGTTGCTATTGACCTCCAGCCGTCGTCCCTTGCGCGCATGCGCCACTTTGAGAGGAGAACTGTCGAGGTCGAATTGAAGGATTTCTCCTGCATAGACTCAAAAGAAGGTAAAATGCCGTCCGACTTTGATAAGGACGCCTATCCGGAGCCTCCACGGCAAACTCCAGTTGTGGACAAACAGACAGCTCTGCCGAACCCGGCCTTGATTTTGACTAAGCTCTTCTATTACTCCGTGGACCTGCCTGTCACCACATTTCGAGGTAAACGAAGCTAATGCTAGCACAACAAAACAGTTACAGTTGCCGCATAATGACGCCAACTATAAATTGAACACATTATGTGCTGTATTGCAAGATGTATTAGCAAGAGTTTTTAATTGAGCAAAATTTAATAAATACTACGGTGGTTGTGGCTGTTGTCAGTCACACGAAGTTGCATTTTTAAACTAACGAAAATTCGCCAGGATTACACATGCAACATTAAAAGCATTTTTCTCATAATTTTAGAGTTATATACTTTACGTCATCCCACCAAGCTTGAGTTCAACCACGTGTCTTTAAAAAGCAAGTGGACAGTAGTTACTACGTCACTGAAAATGATATATGGATACAGATGCCCCCCCACACACACACACACGTTTTAAACATTTTTACTCCAAAACGTGCTTTGCCATCTTTCCTTTTTAGAGGTCGTTGACAGCATTCAGGCGAAAAACAAGCCTGTCTACTACCATCAGAAGTTCCGCCGTGTTCCTGACCTGACCCAGTGCCAAGAAGGGGATTACCTGTGCTACTATGAGGCTGAGATGCAGTGGCGGAGAGACTTGTGAGATCACATCGTGCATTCAGTCCGAGTGGACATGAACTTCAACTTAGATCTCGATACAACAGCAGTATGAAAAATTCTGCATGTAATGCTCAATTTTGGCTCTCACCACAGCAAAGTAGACCAGGAAATTGTGAAGATAATCCAGGAGCGTATGAGGGCCTGCAATCAGAGAGAGGGCTCCAGCTTCCAGCAGAACTGCTCCAAGGAGATAAAGCAGTTCAATGAGGTTACCAAGAACTACCAGTTGCGCTGTACGTTTCTGACTTTGCTTCACGCTCCAACATATTTCCTCAACCGGTTATGTTTTTATACCTTGGGAATAATTTCATGGGTTCTTGTCTTGACACAGATGGGGACCTCGGAGCATATGCCAGCGGCAGGAAATGTCTGATGAAGCAAAAGGAGAGGATGATGGCAGCAGCTCAGACTCAAACTGCTTAAGTGTTCTCATCTAACCTGTGTAATAGTTGTAAAATAAAGTGTTTAAATCAACAGTCTCTCTTTATCCATTAAGTAAATAATCATGCAAATTTTTCCTGGGACAGTTATTTAGTAGCCTCGGTTGACTTAAAAGGGTCACCACCAATGTTGTACACTTGCTAAAATTTAAATGTAAACACATTCCAGATGTTCACCATGGAAGTTGAATGCCAATGTAAAGGTGTTAAGTAGATTTTTCATAGCAGACGTGTATATCAAACTTATTCTAACATTTCATTGCACATCCAAATTAAGTTCTTACTGCTCAAAACAAAGACATGAGTGAGAATTTTGTTTTTGACAATTTTTGCCAGTTTAATTTTGGAGACAGACAAGGTACAAGGGCTGCAATGTTTATCAGACTTTTATTTCAACAGTTTCACTGAACAAACGTCTAGGAGGCCGCTGCCTGGACAGAATGGCCTCTTTGCACCGACATTCTGGTGTTGGTCTTTGCCAGATGATCGGTGAACTCCTAGAGGAGGGGAGGAAAAAAAAAAGTCAAGGCAAATTCAAGCTTGAAGAGTCAGCAATGAAACTACAGCAAAGCATTCTGACCTGGTAGGGAGACTTTGCGAAGATGGTGTCCTTCCAGAGGTCAGGAGTCAGGTAACTAAGTCTTTGAGATGGCATCAAAGGTAGCCTTGGTTGTAAGAGCAAAAATTATTTACACAATTCTTAAAATTCAAGGTACCCAGCAATTAAAAAAAAAACAAAAAGAGGAATCCCTGTCATTAAACTTACCAAAGTTGCCCAGTGTGGCAGTGCAGCCCCTGGCGGATGTGTAGCAGTCGTCGATTCCAGCCATCATGAGCAGCTTCTTGGGCACGTGAGCCGACACTACGCCAGTACCACGGGGCGCCGGGATGAGACGCACCAGCACGGAGCCACAACGGCCAGTCAGCTTGCAGGGCACTGTGTGGCACCGATGGCCCGAGACACCAGCACGGGGCCGCAACGGCCCGTCACCTTGCAGAGAGAAATTAAGTTCTTACTGCTCAAAACAAAAACATACTAGTGAGCATTTTGTTTGTGACAATTTTTGCCAGTTTAATTTTGGAGACAGACAAGGTACAAGGGCTGTAATGTTTCAGACTTTTATTTCAACAGTTTCACTATACAAAAGTTTAGGAGGCTGCTGCCTGAACAGACTGGCCTCTCTGCACCGACACTCTGGTGTGGGTCTTTGCGAGATGATCTGTGAACTCCTAGAGGAGGGAGAAGAGGAGGGGAGAAAAAAAAAAAGTCAAAACAAATTCAAGCTTGAAGAGTCAGCAATGAAACTACAGCAAAGCATTCTGACCTGGTAGGGAGACTTTGTGAAGATGGTGTCCTTCCACAGGTCAGGAGTCAGGTAGCTGTAAGTCTTGGCAATGGCATCAAAGGTAGCCTTGGCTGTAGGAGCAACAATTACTTATTTACGGAATTCTTAAAAGTCAAGCCACCGAGCGATTTAAAAAAACCAAAAAACAAAGAGGAATCCCTGTCATTGAACTTACCAAAGTTGCCCAGTGTGGCAGTGCAGCCCCTGGCAGATGTGTAGCAATCGTCGATTCCAGCCATCATGAGCAGCTTCTTGGGCACGGGAGCCGACACGATGCCAGTACCACGAGGCGCCGGGATGAGACGCACCAGCACAGAGCCACAACGGCCCGTCACCTTGCAGGGCACTGTGTGGGGCTTTCCGATCTTGTTTCCCCAGTAGCCCCTCCTGACGGGCACGATGGACAGCTTGGCCAGGATGATTGCACCTCGGATGGCGGTGGCCACCTCCTTGGAGCACTTGACGCCCAGGCCCACATGGCCGTTGTAGTCGCCAATGGCAACAAAGGCCTGTGAAGACAACGTACGCTCGCATCTGGAGCGATGCTGTGGGGAGGAGGAGGGACTGGGGGCCTCACCTTGAACCTGGTACGCTGACCAGCCCTGGTCTGCTTCTGAACAGGCATGATCTTCAGCACCTCATCTTTCAGACCAGAGCCCAAGAAGAAGTCAATGATTTCAGACTCCTGTTAAGTTTAATAAAAGACTGCGTGACTGGAGGCTACCCAAAGGACCATTTAACAAGTGAACAATTTTACACAATTCCTGTACATTTTTTTATCAAAGTTAAATACATTATCAAAGAGAGACACGTGGCCAAATGGCACTTGAAAGGACAATCTTCATATAAACACTTTCGGTGAGTGGCACCTGCACAAACAGCAACTTGTAGTGTAAAAACTACACAATATACTACAACTTAAAGTGGCTATTAATTTCATAACCTAACCTCAGACAGAACTCACCTTGATAGGCAAAGAATAAAGATAGATCTCCTCCAGGGACTTGATCTTCATGTCCTTAACCAGGCGGCCCAGCTTGGTAACTGGCACCCACTACAAGGTACACGTGAAAATTTAAAAAATAAATAGTCTTTGTGTGCACTTGACCAAGTAGAATGTGTGCTCTACTCACTTCCTTATCCTCTGCCTTGCCTCCGCGGGCACCGCGGCCTCTTCCACGGCCTCTGCCGCGTCCACGTCCTCTACCGCGGCCGCCCGGGCCAAAACCTCCGCGAAAGCCTCCCCTACCACCGGCGTCGTCCGCCATTTGCTGTGGAATTTAATGCCAAACATTATTCGGAGCCTAATTGATAACGTATTCAAGAGGAGACGTATTCGGGATCTCAGTGCATAAACACGCTAGTTTCGCCGCCATATTCGTGAAAAAGGAAGACACAATGGTGCTCTAAATGTATTAACGGCTCAATAATATCATAGGTTTCACTAAATAATACAGTTTTAAAATATATTCCAGCACGCAGTCATAAGATTGAGAGACAGATGCGTACGATTTTGTCGGATTCGGTGTTTGAACGTGTAGCATACTTACGTGATCGTTAAAACAGGAAGAAGGCCTGGCCGTGGGCCCGCTGGTTTTTATTCACATGAAACATCGCGATATTTAGAAGTTCTCGCAACATACTGCCTAGTAGTGGCTAGTTTTTGCTACAACATCTTTAAGAAATTCGCAGACGAGGACAAATATTGTTTGCAACTAACAAAACTACATTCAAATTAATACATCATATAAAAATATAATAATTCATTTTAAATTTGTAAGTTGAATCTCACTAGGTTATAATTTGTTGAACACCAGACATGTTTTGATTTCTTACCAAAATATTTTATTTATTGAAACAAAGACTTCAGTGCCCAAATAAGTAATTTGAAACTCATTCTATATTTTACCCCTATATTTTCTATATTTTACTTTACCCCCCCCCCCAAAAAAAAAAGAATCAAAGTTTCAACCACAATTGTTACATTTGGTAATCCTACTTTTATTTACAAAAGAAATATGAAAAAGAGCACAACAATGTCCCACATTCACTCACTTTCATGTGTGATAAACCTGTCTACATATTCCAACACACAACACCTATGAAATAAAGACATTCTTCCTTCAACTGTCAGCCGTCGCTGGAAAATCTGCTCCCAGTGGATCTGGAGCTGCCCTCTCCCAAGTCACCATCCTCCACCTTGTGCAGCTCATCCATCGCCTGCAGACTCTCACATATCAGCCCGATTTGTCTCATCATGTGCGTCATGGTGTTCTGCATCCTCCTCATCTTCCTCTGCAGGGCGACGGCGATGGCCCCGTGGTTCCTGCTCTTGTCTTGGTAGTGCAGCTTGAGCTGCATGTAGCAGTTGTGCTGAGTCCGCGTGCGGTGGGAGAGCACGGTGCCGCAGCCCATGCGGCAGGGCTGGCGCCAGTGCTCGCAGTGGCGAGCGTGGGTCTCTAGGTCGCGCCGGAGGAGCTGCGCCCGGCACCCTGGGTACAGGCAGGAGACCAGCTCGAACAAGCAGCTCAGGCTGTGGCAATACTGCTCCGAGAGTGCGAATGTCTCCGCGCAACCACGGATCTCATTCTTACACTGTAACAGACATTACAAGACAACATAATTAGAATTTTCTTCTCTCCTTAAGTAACTTATCTAGCAAAACGGAAAGTTATTTTGTTACATTCATTATAATCATCATCAAATAGCAATAATCATAGGCTACGATACAGCACATAAGCCTATTTAGACGCAAATCTCATTTGAGCAACTTTCCCTATGTAATTTTTGGGTGAATTGCAGTACACATGGCAAACAATTTGTTTATAAGGCCAACCTTTATCTTCATGCGTCCTATCGTCTTGCTGAGTTTGAACATGACAAAGATCATGCATGCGTTAATTGGCTTTCGGCAGCAGGGGCAAGTCTCCTGTCTAGCAAGGACATAAACAGCAGTGACTCAATAGTTGCTTGGAAGCATTTGACAGTACTCCGTGCTTGCTTGTACCTCTTAAGCCACTGTAAAATGCACTTCTTGCAGAAAATGTGGTGGCACGCGGCTCGAACGGGGCACCGCAGGACCCCCCGGCAAATGGTGCAGATGAGATCGTAGTCTGGAGGGTCCACAAACTGCTCTGCGTCGTAGCCGCCACTTGGCGAAGACACGTCTACATCCGTCTGGATAGTGATGACATTGATGGAGAAAGGTAAGGAAAGAAGGACAACAGATTTGAATGGAATAGTTGCGTCAAATGCCTTTTCTTGTACATGTCAGAACCAGGATTTAGCTTTAGATAAACGCTAGCAAAAGGGTTTCCAGGGATCCCCAAAACATCTCATATGATTTGATCTGTTTTTACGATTTGAACCTTTATACACGTAAAAACGTTAGCATTACATTGTTGAGAATGCTTGGAATCACAATATCATTAATCAAACATTTGTTTCAAAATTCTCTTCACTACTCACCATGTTGTTCGTTTCCACTGTCCGTTATGTTACCATTGTAGGGGAGCAACTTCACTCCACTTCGAGCCACGTCACGGCGGTGTGTTCACACCCGTGTTATCATGACAAAACATTCA
Organism: Syngnathus scovelli; assembly: GCF_024217435.2. Taxonomy (NCBI): domain Eukaryota; kingdom Metazoa; phylum Chordata; class Actinopteri; order Syngnathiformes; family Syngnathidae; genus Syngnathus; species Syngnathus scovelli. Next base: position 8,659,457 of record NC_090862.1, on the reverse strand, counting down.
TACGTGAACATTCCTGACACAACATGAGGGAGGAACCGTGTGAGCTCGGCATACAAATGACAACAGTGAGCAGTCAATGGTGGTAGCCTGGCCCCGATTTTGCAGCACGTCCTTTCCGTGGCAGCCTGGCCCCCATTTTGCAGCACGTCCTTTCCTTTCCTTTCCTTTCCTTTCCTTTCCTTTCCTTTCCTTTCCTTTCCTTTCCTTTCCTTTCTAGCACAAATGCAAACTTTGTGAGCCTAGGAAACTTCATGTCATGCTGTCGTGTTTTGTTCTTGTCACTTCCTGTTGTAACTTTCCTCTCGTTCCAGTTTGTGTGTCCTTCCTCTGCGCGTCCGGTCACGTGACTCCCTGATTCCAAGTGTGTGCACCTGTGCCAATGACCAACTGTCTTCATCTGTGTTCCCCTCCTTCTGTGTCTACATAACCCGCGCCTTTCCCCTTGTCCAGTGCCAGTGTGTCTTGCCTTGTTAAGAACACTAGAGATCACGAAGCCCTCGAGATTCCCCAAGAAGCCTTGATAGAAAAGACCTTGTTCCCCTGTGTTAACTTTGTTACATAGTTAATTTCGTTATAGAATTTCCATTGGTTCGAGGCGCTTTAATTTTCTCCTTTTTTCACCCTTTTTTCCCTCATACTAAGGTGCTTTTTGTTCACTGCTGCCATTGAAGAAAATAAACACGCCTTTGGAGTTGGAAACTCTGCATTCAAGTCCTCTCCCTGCTCCACGCCTGACACTTCATCACATATTCATATTCATATCGAGACTCAGTACAGGTCGGAGGTTGACCTTCTGACCGCGTGGTGCAGGGACAACAACCTCCCGCTGAACGTCAATAAGACCAAGGAAATCGTTGTTGACTTCCGGAAGGGTCACACAAAACACCTGCCGCTGATCATCAACAGTGCTGTGGTGGAGAGGGTGAGCAGCACCAAGTTCCTGGGGGTGCACATCAGTGAGGACCTCTCCTGGTCCACAAACACCACATCACTGGCAAAGAAAGCTCAGTGCCACCTGTACTTTCTGCGGAAACTCAGGCGTGCATGTGCTCCTCTGGCAGTCATGTCTACATTCTACCGTGGCACCATTGAGAGCGTCCTCTCCAGTTGCATCGCTGTCTGGGGTGGTAGCTGCACTGAACAGAACTTGAAGGCCCTGCAGTGTATAGTGAATACGGCTGGTAAGATTATTGGTGCTTCGCTCCCCTCCCTGAAGGACTTTTACACCTCCCATCTCACCCGCAAGGCAACCACGATTGTAAGTGATGTGAGTCACCCAGCTCACTCTTTGTTTGACCTTCTGCCCTCTGCGAAGAGGTACAGGAGCCTGCGCTCCCGCACCACCAGACTCGCCAACAGCTTCATTCTCCAGGCTCTTAGGACCCTGAATTCGCTACCCCCTTCTGTGTAGCGTACTGCACTTTTGCGCTATATTCTGAATGTCTGCTGTACGCTCACTTGCTCCTTTTTGCTTCTCTTATTTAATTGTGTTATTTATTCATTATTTATTCAGCACTCTGTTCATTGTCTTGTGGGATAGTGGGGAACAAAATTTCGGTTTCTTTGAGTGTCTTTGCATGTGAAGAAATCGACATTAAAGCTGACTTTGATATTGATGCAATATGACATTTTATAGGGACAACCTAAAATACCAAGCCTGGTGTACGGTAGGGTGGGTAAGATGCCCCGGACGTCCAACCACTACCAGTTCTGTGAAGTTGTGCCACCAACCACTCAGGGTGAAGGAGGGTTTCAACTCCTACTTCTCAGCTGAGAGTGCACAGTGATACACCGGCACAACCAAAAATGGCTCTTTTGAGGGCCAACCACACTTTTGATCTAAAACCTGCAATTGTACTGTTTTTAGAACCAAAATTATTATTACAACTTTGTACACTGTAGACCAATCCTGAAATATACTTTCTAAATCAAACTTTAAGTGAGTTTAATGTAAAGATATATACTTACAACAAAAGAACAGAAAATTGGACACAAAATAAACATAAACTGAGCCTGGCTCCTTCCTGGCAAGCATTGTGACCCAGACATTTATTCCAATAATCCCAAATTTAACTTTGTAGCGCTTCATAAATTAATTTATGAATTTGAAATTTTACACAATCCTTCTGCTGGGCTGGCAATCGTTGCAACATGGGAGCCAGACTTATCATGAACAGCTCATCTTCTGAGAGTGACGGGGCTGGAGCTGGAGCAGAGGAGGCACGCTGTTTCAAACAAGGCAGAAGATGCTCCTTCTCCTTTAGTTCCTTCACACTCTCTATAGCGCTCCACTCAAATCTCCACTTTCCTGTGAAAACACCATCATTTGTGATTGTGATACAAAGCAGTTTGTAGACTGGTAGTCTTGGAGAGCAGCATACCAGGCTTTGGCGCAACCTCTTGTGCTCCCTCGCCCTTTGGTGTGCTATGTTCGTCGCCCCCCAGAGGAACTTTAAGGTTACCACGCTTTGGTCGCCGTGACACAAAGGCGTCAAGAAAAGACAGGGCTATCAAGTGCTTCCATTTCGTCTTCTGTTGAATCTTCTTCAAATAAGTGTCCCTTAGACATCTCCATTTTCTGCGGCAATCCTCCTCTGACAAAAAAACAAAACAAAACAAAACAAAACGCATGAATGGTGTCCGGTGGCCAATGTAAATAAGTAAACAAAATCTATTTACCGGACACGCCAACTTCCTCGCTCACCGTTCTCCAGGCCAGATATCTTTACGTGCAGTCCCTGTAATAGTAACCGGAGGTATCATAAAGACCCAGTACTTTATGATACAAACAGCAGCGATAATTTTATTCTCCATTTTTCCAACAACGGGGTTGGAATATGACGTAATTACCATCGCGACCTAATCAGCAGAGTGCTTTTTGATGACGTCCAATTCTTGCGACTCTACCGTCAAACATGCGGGAAAGATGTGCCGACCGGAGCCAACGTGCCGAGTAACAAATCTTCATCTTCAGTGAGCGTAATTGACGAAGTATAACGGATTAAGATTGTGACGCACGCATCATGGCGAATATCAACGTTCAATTCAAAACAAAGTAAGCTTGAGTCCCGTCGCACGAGTTGGTGGCTCCACTCGATGAGCTAAGCTAAGTGTAGCAACAACTCACTGTCCTCTACTAATATGCCATCCTTTTACAGTTATGCTGTTTCTAGTAAAATTGAGCCTTTCTACAAAGGAGGAAAAGTGCAGGTAAATTTGTTTGTTTGACTTTTATTTCAGAGAAAGCTCATCGTGTTTTACTATCAAATCAGCGAATTGCCCCACTAACATTTTGTTGTAATACGTGGACAGATCAGCAAAGATGAAAAACATATCTTTTGCACGTGTGGCTCACGTGTCAATGTTTTGGAGATCGACACAGGGAAGACCGTCCACAGTATTGAGCACGTAAGGCCAAAACACACCGAAGCAGTGACAGCACTGTGATAAGATAAGATGTGTTTTTTTTAACATTCATTTTCTCTCATTTGTGTAGGATGATCAAGAGGACATCACATCGTTTGCACTAAGCTGTGATGACGAGGTAAGCCGGCATGGGTTTTTTTTTGTTTTTTTTGCACGACTGTCTAAATTTGTTCATTGCATCGTTGCTTTGCGTCCTTGCACAGATGCTGGTAACAGCCAGCAGAGCGCTCCTGTTGAAGCAGTGGGACTGGAAGAAAGCGCAGTGTACTCGCACTTGGAAGGCCATACACACGGTTCCTGTAGCCAGCATGACTTTTGACTGCACCTCCACGCTCATGGCCTCAGGTCAGCATCAATAATAAACACCTGTTATTTTTCTGATTCACACATTCTCCCCCATTGCAAACAAATTGCACAGTTTACGCAGCGTATGCTAATTATGCTTTTAGGGGGCTGTGATGGCACTATCAAGCTCTGGGATGTAGTCAAGCAATACTGCACCCACAACCTTAAAGGCTCCTCTGGTGTTGTACAGTAAGTGTGAGATTTAACTTTTTTTTTTATTTTCACATATGCATGTCAGTGCCTTCATTGTCATTCACACTGGAACTCAGTAACAGCAACTATGACATCAATCTTATGCGCGCAGCCTGGTGGAGTTCCACCCAGACATCGGCCGTCTGCAGCTCTTCTCGTCCTCTCTGGACTGCGGCATCCGGCTCTGGGACCTGCAGACCAGCCAATGCGTGTGCGTGCTCAAGAGCCATTACAGCGCCGTCACTTCCCTCAGTTTCAGCCCCGACGGCGACACCATGATCAGGTACAAATGTTGAGTGAATCGAAATGTGCACCTGCCAGTGTCGTCACGTGCACGCTATGACTCAACCAATGAAATTGTTTATTCGAAGCAACTTCAAGGCAGACAACAAACTGTAAAGGAAATGGGATTAAAACTGTGTACTGAATAAGATTTGTTCAAGTTTTTTGGCATCATCATCATCGGTTTAAAGTCCGCTTTCCAGGCTGCCAGTCCGCTTTCCAGGCTGCCGCTGGGTTGGACTGGATTCTCAATATGGCTTTCTTCCACCGGGGGCGGTCCATGGCCATCTCGTGGTTGAGAGTCCTATACTGAGAAAATTTTTGGAGCAAAACTTTTTACAGCCGGATGCCCTTCCTGACACCAACCCAAAGGGAAGTTGATTTTCTGTAGGGGTTGACTCCCTTAGCCCATTCCTCTCCCGAGGAACCCACTGGGCAGTGGTACTATTTAACCCATAGTTGGGGGCTGGTTCGTGGGCACCAGGGCGTGTCCACACACCGGTGGGCCTGCGTGCCGCACGTCTAGGAGCCAAACCTCCTCCGAGTCCCTTGTAGTTTAGCCTGGGTCCGTGTTGTACCCAGTTACCATGTGTCGCCGCGTGGAGGCACTATATAGGGCTTGCTGTTAGAGAGGCTATGTACTGGCAGGGAGAGACTTATGCACTCGGCTCTCCCGTTCACATACTGCTAGCCAGCGGTGAGGGTTGACAGTGAGAAGTGACATGCACTGGGCACTTCACCAACACTTCACCAACACACTAGATGCATCATAACAACCCGACTTGGTCTTATGAAGTCAGACACACAGGTGGCAGGTGTATTTTATCAAGAAAGCATGCAACAATCCCAAAACTTTCATTTTTTTAATTTACACATCACTACTATCTCCCACTCCGGGGGAAACTCACATTTTTGTGTTGTCCACATGTGATTGTGTGTAGTTCAGGAAGAGATAAGATCTGCACAGTGTGGGATTTAAAGAGCCGGACGGCGAAAAGAACTGTACCAGTCTATGAGGTAAAAAAAAAAAAAAAAAAAATCAAACTGAAATTGGCATTTTGTCTGCTAGTTATGAAAACTGACATCTGATGCTGCAGTGCATTTTCTTTTTGTGCAGGCTGTGGAGGGCGTTGTGATCCTGCCTGTTACAAAAGACCTCTCGGAAATAGGAATCCAGAGCAGAGACTTGCATTTCGTCACAGCTGGCAGCAAAGGTTCACCTTTGACCCACTCTGAAACGTCCTTAGAGTTCATTCCTATTTGACTTGAAAACTCTTTCCGCTCTGCCCGCACAGGGCTCTTGAGGGTGTGGGAGGCCAGCACAGCCCGTTGCGTCTACAGCCAGGCCCGCCCGTCCACACACTGCCTTCCCTCAGAGGATGCGGAGGAGACGGATGACGACCCTCGTGCGCTAACGTACTTGCTTCACCTGCCTGTCTCTGACAGGCTGGCCGCCGTCACCGCGGAGCACAACATTGTCCTCTACCAGCTGCCTGCTCTCAGCACGCAGCAACAAGTGAGCCACCTGAAGCTACTTTTGTGTCACCGTATTTGATAACACAAGTGCGATGGATACTGAACCAAGTAGGCAGACCTGCACCTCTCTGACGTGAGTTCTTTTCTGCAGTTCGTGGGTTACAGCGACGAGGTGCTGGACGTGAAATTCCTGGGCAAAAACGACAGCCACATCGCGGTGGCCACCAACAGCTGCCAGCTCAAAGTGTTTGAGCTGCTCACCAACAGCTGCCAGATCCTCTACGGCCACTCGGGTGAGTCACCAGCAGATGGCAGCAATGCGGCACCTGCCAGCTACTTTACCCCAAGAGTACATTTTCGGTAGTCAGAATAAATACAAGATGCACTTAGATTTATTCAATAACCTTGCTTGTGTCAATGTACGAGGATGCTCTTTGTCCTCGCTACTAAGAAAGCCTTGCCCCAAGATTATTATAGTTGACAGAAACAAACTAAAAACTGAAAACATTTCCAAAAATAAAATAAAAACAAGAATGTCTCAAGGCACAAACTGCAAATATGGTCCATTTCCTGTTGCTGTTATATCATAGTAAATATTGTGTTGCATAACAGTAGAAACATTATTCAACAAGGGAAAATCCCTGTGGGTGTGAATATGTAACAAAGCATAATTAGCAGAGGTGCCTCTCAAGAGCCACAACTGTTGTACCTGGAAAGGGGGGGGGGGGGGGGTGAAGATAATGTTGCGACAATTGAACTTAAAGCAGGTTGAAGGAATGTTCTGCATTTACTCCCTCACAGATACCGTGTTGTCATTGGACGTGTTTAAAAAAGGCTTTGTGTTTGCAAGCTGTGCAAAGGTGAGCGCAAGCCTACACAGTAAGACCTTTCCAGCAAGTTGCATCCACACTGCTAACAAGTGTGCGTCATGGTGCGCATCTCATTCCACAGGACAGATCCGTGCGCGTGTGGCACATGGACGCCGACAGTGGCCACGTGCGCTGCGCGGCCTACGGCAGCAGCCACGCCAACGCCGTGGGTTCCATATCCTGTTCTAGGTAAAACTCAGCCCCGTCACGCATTGTGGCCCCGATTGCGATGCAGGATGGGTGAAACAAACTAAATTTGAGTTTCAAACGTGGTCAGTATAAAGAAAAAAACAAAAGTAAGGCACCTTGATGTGTGCATGCAGGTTGAAGACATCCTTCTTGGTGTCGGGCAGTCAGGACTGTACAGTCAAGGTGTGGGATCTGCCTGAAGATTTATCAGCCACAAGCACAGACTTGCATCAGCTAGCCGCACGTTCCACAGAGAGGGCACACGATAAGGTAGGCCCACAACGATAGACGAAAGCAACAAGAAAAGACCCCACAGCAAACAGACTTTGGTTTATGTTCACAACTATTGAATTGTTAAGCATATGTGCGATTGCATTCGTGCCTACACATAGGCTTGATGTTGCAAGCAGCATTTTTCAGGCATGCAAACTATTCAGGCTACCGTAATTGACATTCATGTCAACCTCACATATCTGAAGTTCCATCCATCCATTTTCTGTACCGCTATGTCCCCACGGGGGTCGCGGGCGTGCCGGAGCCTATCCCAGCCATCATCGGGCAGTAGGCGGGGGACACCCTGAACTGGTTGCCAGCCAATCGCAGAGATCTGAAGTTGTGCCTTTGAATTTCAGGTCGAATATAGCGTTTGAATTTGAACACGTCAGCTTCGTTTTGAACAACACCGCATCCCCAATTAAAAGGGGCTGTGTGTACATTATCTTTGTCTAAATTTACTTCCAATTTCCAATTGGCTTATCAAGTTATAGCATACAATAATGGAAAAAGTTTTTAAATAATATAACATGGGCTGGCATTTATACAGAGGTGTGTAAAACATGATCTTTAGAAGAAATAGATTGATACAATTCTGGAGTAGTCGTCTGGGGGGGGTTATTTATACTAAGCTAGCAATCTTAGATCAAGTGCAGTCATCAAACCAGCTAACGACAGTACATTTCTTCAACTCATGTTTTCCGCGTTGGTCACATTGATGATGTAACACATCACTAATCAAGGCGTGCGCAAAGAAAAAAAGTGATGTAAGAAATAATGAAAGACCGGCTTGTGTGTTCCATTGTTAAATAATGATGACGATCTGAAGTATTGTTTCAACTCCATGAATCAAATGTACGAATTTTAAAATGTAAATTGATTCTTTTATTCACTGCTGCATTTGGTTATTTCAAGATTAGGCTTGTCACTGAACCCGAGACGACCGTGGAAGCACAGTAAAGATGATCCCGATGCTTAATTGTGTCTCACGGCAGGATATCAACAGCGTGGCTGTTTCTCCCAACGACAAGCTACTGGCTTCCGGCTCGCAGGACCGCACGGCCAAGCTGTGGTCGCTGGCGCGGGAGGCCAGCGTGCAGCTACTGGGAGTATTTCGGGGCCACAAGCGCGGCGTCTGGTCTGTGTGCTTCTCGCCCGTCGACCAGGTGCTGGCCACCTCCTCCGCAGACGGCACCGCCAAACTGTGGAGCCTGCAAGACTTTGGCTGTCTCAAGGTGGGCCACTTGGGTGACTCGCAAAAATTCCTCTGAGCGCAGTGTTCAGTTTGACTCGGAAAGTAAAAACACATCTTGTTGCTTTGGTTAGACCTTTGAGGGCCACGATGCATCCGTGTTGAAGGTCATCTTTGTGAGCCGAGGCACTCAGCTACTCAGCAGGTAAATGGCTGACGCCTTTGCTAGCTAACACAATACGCAAAGGTAACCAGTTGGTAACAACAAAAACTGTGCCAGTGTCTAACAATAAAATTCCCACCGGCGCTTTGTCCACAGCGGCTCTGATGGTTTGGTGAAGCTTTGGACCATCAAGACCAATGAGTGCGTGAAGACGCTTGACGGCCACCTGGACAAAGTGTGGGGGCTCCATGCCAACAGGAAAGACGACAAGATGGTGACCGGGTCGGCCGACTCCAACGTCATCGTGTGGACGGTAAGGGATGCTTGAGATGAAGTAAGATAAGATAAAGTCAAATAAATATACACTGCTTAACAATTAGACAGTCATAAAATGTGGTCCACCTGCTAGCAACGTTTTGTTTACTTCACAATAGTAACTAACTAGCTTTAGCATCAGCTAGCAAGCCAACTTGCCCACAGAATAAAACACAAAACTATTTTTGTAAACTCTTTCTTCTGTTTTCAAGTGACCCATTCCCGTGATCACTATCTTCGCATTAAGCAAAAAACACTACCAATCACCTGCACGTCCCTAAAACATGGGCACCTGCAAGTTTGTGACAAAACCAAAGTTGCATCAGGTGAAAGGCGTAGCAAATATATTTCCCCTATATGATGGTCTTGCCGTGGATGTGTTTGGCTAGGCGTGTGCGCACAAATCCTCAGTCTGCACGTTTGAATGTCATGCGGTTGACACTGTCGGCCTTGTCTGCTTACACTTGTTTGTGACTACATTCTGATCTGAAAAGATACAATTCCAACACGTCCTCTTTGCTTACTCAAACATATGAACTGGGTCACGCAGATAAAAATGAAGGATCAGTTGAACCATGTACAGGGAGTCCTCTGTCACCTACACAAAAGAAAATGAAAGTCAAAAGTACAGCCAATATCCATCTGTATGTTTTCTATAGCAATGGAGAATTTAATGTCTTAAATGTTACTAATACATTTTGGAATGTGGGAGACAGCCACAGAAAAGCCAAACATGCACATGTAAATGTTTGTATGAAAACACTTCCTCCAAACAAAACATCATGTGACCACAAATCATATTTGACTTTCTTAGAATGCCAAATTAACGTGACCTTGTGTCCTTTACCAGGATGTGACACAAATGGAGCTGGCTGAAGAGCAGGCTAAGCAGGAGGATCAGATCTTGAAGTAAGTCGCAAACGGCCCGCTTCTTCCCGCTTGAATGTCAGCGGTTGCGCCATCTGAACGAATCGACTGTTTTCGTGTGAAATTTCCATTTCACGCAAACAATGGCCGGCCGGGCCCGAGACCGGTTACCCGCATGCCTCGCCATCACATGCGTGCGTGTGCTCAGTCGAGCTTTCGTAAAATGAAGTATTTTTGTATGACAAAGCGGACACATGATCCATATCAACCCTCGGAGGTCGAGTTACTTCCTGCTCTCGGCTTGAACCTTCTGATGGCAAAAGCTGCAGTAGTAAGAGTTGTCATTTTGGTGGGTGAGAGTCTTGAAATGAAAACTTGAATGTTTGAATCTTAGAATTGGGTTTAGGATGTCTTTGTGCCTTCAGTAGTGAGCACAACAGTGCGTTCAGTTTAAACTCGCAAGAATTCACTCTGGTCTGTCTAACAATAGCACCGAGCGTTTGTTTACACGAAACGCCGTTCTTTGTCCTTTCCTGTTTCTGCGAAGGCAGCAGGAGTTGTCCAACCTGCTCCATGAGAAGAAATACCTGAAAGCGCTGGGCCTCGCAATCTCGTTGGACCAGCCGCACACCGTGCTGTCTGTAATTAAAGGTAATTCATCTATTTATAGCTATTTGTTTATCTTGCGCCGGAATGAAAGGTCCCAATTGTGGCTCGAAATGGAAATCTATTTTCAGTGCATGCCAGGAAGAATATTCCTCTGGTTGTTTTCAGGGGAGCGCTTACGATGGAATACCACTATTCATCATTCTGCTCTGACAAGACAAAAACAACTGCAAACTGTATTTTAACCTCTGATTCATCAATCACTCATCAGCCTGTCATGTCTCAATGTCCTAAAACAAGTTGAGTTGTTTGTTTTGGCCTTTGACGATTGGAAAAGGAGCAAAAGGGAAAGAAGAGGAATATTTTATTTAATAATTATATAATAATTACATAATTTTTTTAGCTCAAGTCTTTGGTTATCTTCTGCCTCTATACATTTTGCATTTTTATGTGCACGATGTCACAACACATTCGGAACAATGTGGTTCCACAGGTTCCAGCCACGTCAAACAGTCTGCACATTCAGTCTATGTTCTACTTTACGGTCGCACGTCGTCTGCGCACATGTTCAGTCACATGGCCATTTGCGCAACAGTGTTGGGCAAATGGCCATGCTTGTCTGCTAGGTCCCCATCCTGGTATTGCCCTAATTGACTTGTCTCTTTCTCATAGCAATCAGTCAAACGCAAGACAGTCATGAACTTCTGGAGAAGACAGTTTTGAAACTTCGAGTGGATCAGAAAGGTAAGGGAAGAAATAAATAGATAAATAAATAATGACACCTTAAAGGAGAGAACAAGGGGAACACTAATCAGAAAGTGGAAAAACTAGCACATACTGTATAAGAGTGTGTATAGTATCTTACTCTTGTGATCATTTATCAAAGACTAGCACGATTGATAAATGTACGATGTGGCGTCATCCAATCGCCGATCCCTTTTGACGTTGTCGCGTTTCCTAGAGTCGCTGCTGCGTTACTGTGGGGTGTGGAACACCAATGCCAGGAATTGCCTGGATGCTCAGGCTGTGCTCCAGGTGCTTCTGACGCATCTCCCACCTGAGGAGCTCCTTCAGTACCAGGGCGCCCGTACTATCGTGGAGGGCCTCATACCCTACACAGGTCAGCAAATTGTTAGCGCAGCACGCTAGCATAGAAAAAGATGGAGTCGTAGCAGGATACAAAGTCACATTTGTTGCCTTCCTAATTAGCTTTTTCCGCCTTCCAGAGAGACACATGCAGAGGATCGACCGTCTTCTGCAGGCGTCTATGTTCCTCAACTACATGTGGCAGAAGATGAGAGTAACCGGAGCAGCATCCAGGTGAGAGATGCTTTGCCATGAAATCTACCAAACAAGTATAAAATTCAGGAAAGCCATGGGAATGACATTTCCCTCTCTAATTTTAGTCAGTCAAATCCATAACAAATCTTTTGAGATCGAAGCCACACTCTGACTACATAAGCCAGGGATGAGAATCTTCCGCAGATCCGCGGATTAGCGTGTTTTTTTCCGTCGGGAGTATCATTTTTGTGAATCGTGTAGATCCATTGAGAAAATAGTTTTTACATGGCGGGGGAGTCGAGCGGGATCAGGAACTGCTTCAGATGGGCATGGCTCGAGAGCAGCGTCATCTTACAACTCGGAACACAAAGACGCTCTTAAAGCAATGCAACAGTGAGCGCCCGGCGCGCTGTGGTTGCGCAATCGCACTAAATTAAGCTCCCTGCGCTCTGAGGTCCACTTGAATTTTGGAAAGTACATCAGGAGTTTAAAAATATTTTCTAAATTTCAGCGACTGCTCTGTCACAATAATGCAACCAGCGCGGTGTAGTTGTGCGGTCGGCGACGCACTGCGGTTGCGCGTTCAGCGGTGCGCTGTAGTTGCGCGATCGGACAAATATGCGCAAATGAAAAAAATGCTTAAAAAAGTCTTGGAACGAATTAAAAAAAATCCATTATTTGTAATGGGAAAAATAGATTCGGAATTCAACCGATTCGCTTCTCGAACCGCCTTCCGGAACGGATTGTGGTCAAAAACTGAGGCTTGACTGTATTATATTCACCTTGGTAGCCCACCAAGCAAGAATATTTTTTTAACAAAATTGTTGAAATTGAGTGACGAAATTAATGGTTTTGGGGTTGCTATAGTGCCAAAATCCAGGAGTTTCCAGGGAGCTTTTCCACCTGAGCCCCCTCCGGGGCGTTGCCCCTGGCCCCCTGCGGCCCCCAATGGGGGCCTGTGGGCCCTGTGGCCCCCAATAGGGGCCTGTGGCCCCTGCAGCCCCCAATGAGGGCTTGTGGACCCTTGCCCACTGCGGCCCCCATTAGGGGGGGCCTGCGGCCCCTGGCCCCCTGCGGCAAGTGAGGGGGGGGGGGGGGGGGGGGGGGCTTTGGCTACTTTTCAGTGTTTTTTTTTCATTTGCTGTTCTCATCCCTGATAAGCATATTACAACGGATTTTTTGTCACACTCTCTGGTCCACAGTACATGATTTAGCCTGACAATGGCAGGAGTGTGACTCAGCTAGAGTTAATTGATGTCAAGAAGAAATAGCGAGTCGGTTAACTATACAAAAGCTCAAGATGAACTTTGGCAGTGTCGCAGAGCGACAATATGCGACTAAGTATCGTTAGATGTTCTCCTTTTATCTTACAGCAATGTTTCTGCTCAGCTATGCGAATTTTTCGTCTATTGCGTTTCCCATTTTATGATAGCATTAAGCTAGCGGACTAATGGTAGGTTGTAGAGATGCCAGTTGGCATTACTTTGAATTACCTTTTGTGACAAATAAACAACATGAAGCCACACAATTCCTGATTTGTAAACTGTTCCTTAAAGTAGATGTGAAAATTGTACTCACCTCTGTTCACATTTTGTTTTGGCATTAGTCATTGTTAGCACAAAATCGGAACATTTTGTAACAACATTGATACAAACTGGTTACGGTTATACTACAGAGAAATCAAACAAAATTCCATCCGCCAATTTTTCCGTTCAGACCTCGACCTTCAACTTGGTGGACAAACAAATGTGGTAGACATCTATCAGTAATCTGAATTTCATGGTACAGTGTTTTTTTTTGTTTTTTTTTATGCATATGGCATATAAGTGTAATATAAATTTCACGTCCTCTCTACTAGCATGGGCCAAGATGAAGAAATGGACACCACACCTCTTGGCTCCAGACCTGTATTTATGATTGACAAGGACGGGGTAAAGCCCAGTGGCAAAGACAAACGAGAGGAGGACGATAGCGGAAACGATGAAGATTCAAATTGTCCCGCCGAGGAGGACGAGGAAGACGACGAGGAGGTGAGCGCCGCCAAGAAGGCCACCACGAATGGCAACCCCCGTCCTGCGAGCCAGGAGAGTTCTGAGGAGGAAGAAGAGGAGCAGAAGCAAACAAAATCAGCTGCAAAATGTCTCGCAACTTCCTCTTTTCCACAAGGCTCGGCTCTCACTAGCTGACGGACATCACCAAGTTCCCGTGCACACCTGCGCTCAACCAGTGAGGAGGCAAGAGTGATATTTGGCAATTAACAGATTAGCTGGGAAGCGAGTGAAAGAGCAGGAAGTGACAGCCCAGCTACCAACAATGATGGATTTGTTCTACTTGATGGACCGGCTCTTCCGCAGTCAAGCGAGATGGGATGTTTTTTTTGTGTGGTTGTGAAATAACTATGCGCATGTATTGCCTTCTAATTAAAATCAAACAGCCTATATTTTGTCACAAGCAGATGAGTGTCTTAACCTTTTCTTCATCCATAACGCAACATGTTTTCATGAATGAGCATCACTCGCTGCAGCTGGCCTGGGACTAGGCAACCTCTTTCACAACGCAATGGTCTGCAAATTTAATAGAACGGGGCCAGTGGTAGTTAGTTTACATTATAGCCTACGTAGTTGACTTTTGTGCACCATATTACTATCGAGCAAGAAAGCATAGAAAACAATGCCTGTAGAGACCAGGGGGCTCAATATCTGACATTTGTACAGCTTGTGTGGAAATGGCTGCAGATTTTCGTAATACAAACAGGAATAATATAACAGTAGATGTAATAATAAAAATGGAACTACTGATAATGTAGTACCTCACCTGTTTTAACATAGGCTAGTGTTTGACCTATATCTTTGTGTAGCTGGCGTAGGACTGAGTGAAAAGGTTCACAATCTACCTTTCGGGCGCATAATATCATAATCGGCCTTTTGCGAGTGGAGTGTTTCATATAACTTGGCTTCCTGCAGCTGCCCAGGTAAAAGCTCACAACTGAATGTCAAGGAAATGGTAGTGTTGTGGTTTATGTAGCTGAGAGTTCCATCATCGAGGATCACAATGTCTGAACCCGAAAGATTTACCGTATGCGTATGTCATTGCTCTTTAAGTAATGTTACGCCACAGTGCATTTCATCACCATGTTTTTATTTCATTCCAAGCAAACAAACCACAACACAGCCAGTCTATTTCAAGCATTCGTAACACATGCCAAGTATCTTTGGGTATAAATGCGCTCTATGTGAAAATGCATAAAGCACAACAAAGGTTTTCCGGTACAGAAAATATACCCTGACAATACTGGAAAGACTTGAGTGTCTGTGATGGTCCTTAGCTGCAATGGAGCAAGCCATCTTTTTAGTACAATACAATAAATACATTTGAACAAGTTTGTTTGAGAAGTCGACGTGTTGGTGTGACATCTTCCGCATTGTAGTTGTTTGATCAAAATTGTCCAATGTTGTCTTCTTCTACCGAGTCTGTATGGGAGTAGGTGTCGGGCTGGGAGATCTGTTTGCGTTCTTGCGGGTGATGGTTGTGCAGCGACTGAGAATCTCCTCGGTCTGCGGCCTGGGCGGCACCTTGGGTGCCGAGACGCTCTTAAAGATGTTTGGGTCAGAGACGGCGAGCATCATTTTGCCCCCTGTTGCGCTTTGTGGGTCTAGTATGTGCCTGGATGGCGGCGGAGGGGTACGGCTGTGGCGCATTCGGTAATTGTCTGTGCTCATGCTCAGGCTGATTGTTGTGCTGGCTGAGGATGAATTGTATTCGTCGCTGCTGAAGTCACTGTCGCTTGTGAAGTCGTCCTCGCTGTCCACGGTCAGGCTCATGGGAAGATCGTTCTCGTCCTCATTCTCCACCAAGATGATGGGCGTAGGGACGTAGTTTGCATTGGGAGGTGAGACATGTCCTCGGTTGGGAGGTAAGGTCTGTACTGGATTGGGAGGTGAGCTGCGTCCTGGACTGGAAAGCGAGGCGTGTCCTCGGTTTGTAGGTGAGCTGCGTCCTGGATTGGGAGGTGAGGTGTGTCCTGCACCGGGCGACAGGGTGTGTCTTGGATCAGGAGATGGGGTACGTCTTGTATTGGCGGGTGGGACAGGTTTCGGCTTGGGAAGTGAGATGGGGGGTGTCGGCTTGGCAGTGGGCCTAGTGGACACGGGTGGGCTGAGGACCTCGAGGGATCTAGACAACTGCCTGGTCAGGGGTCGGGGGTTAAGAATGGGGCTGCTGTGCCCGTGGTGGCCTCCCCCCATGCGGATGTGGCTTGGGGGCTTCAGGTACATGCTGGGGATGTAGCCGGCCTTCCCTTTGTATCTGCGGAAGGTCAGAGGTTGAGTTCAAATCTTCAAGTATTGGACTAAGTCTCTACACTGTCAGAAATAGGGTCAAGCACCCTTGAACTTAGTCCAAGGCTGCAGCTATGTTCCCAAGTTCCCAGTGGGGTATGGGTGTGTTCCCAAGTCCGTTCAGGTCTTTTGTCTCAGGACTACAAAAGCAGGACCTTTGAGGGTAGCACCCCATTGGCAAATTGTTGTACCCCTTGGGTCAGGTTGGGTCCCTTGTGCACCTGGTAATAACAGTCATAAATGACTGTTTGTGCCTTGTTAATGGCTTAGGATGTAAATTACAAACCCTAATCCTACACTTTTATATCAGCCTAACATCCCAGTCCTCTAAGAGAGAAAGCTGTACCCTTTCCGGCACCAAACATTTTTTCCTGGATCCTTGACCTTTACAGTTTAAGGTTTGTTTTATCATTGGGTACAATGATAGTCTCAACCCTTCAAAATGTCAATGCTTCCATAGCACTGCAGTCCTAGTGTGGTACCCATTGACACAAAGTACAATGACAAGCCTAACACTGTTGTATTGATATGCTGGCCAACAATACCTGATGAGCCACCAGCCGTTTTCGGACTTCTGCAAGACCTCCACCGAGGCACCGATGCTCACTGTTATTTCGTCATCTTTGTTGGATTTGTAGCTTTTGGTAACGGTGTAAAACAATCCTGATGGAGATAAAGAGTCAAACTCAGTGTGGTGTGTTCAACATATTTGAGAAAAAGACAAGGTGTCGCTGGTGGTTATGACATTGTACCTCTTTCCGGAAGTCCATCAATGTTGTCTTCCTCTGGTTCATCGTCCGTCCTCTCCAGGTACGGAGCAGGAAACCAGGCCAAGCACTTGTCTTCATTCTCCACAAGCCACCAGCCTGAGGCCAGCCACAACGGAAAACCTCAGAACTGGACGCTTTTTTGTTTTGCCCCGCGATCCAAAGTCGACAAAGCTGTTTAGCTCACCTGCTTTGTCCTTGATGAGCACGTCGACTTTTTCATCCACCGCCACTTTGAAGGGCTTGTTCTTGGTGTCCTTGGTCTCGTAGGGGGCCACACACCTGTAAGTCTCCGTGGAAAAGGGCTGGGTCACGTTGCTGCCCTGGCTAAAGACTTGCTCTTGTTGGTTTTGGGTTTCAGGGGGCATGATTATGACGCTGAGGGTGGAAAGACAAACTGGATGTAAATACAGTGCAGAACCAAGCTCCAAAACACGGTTTGTCAGTTCAATGAAGACTTAAAATAGTTCTTAGTTCTTATGCTTGTTTTTCAGTATGCGCCTTGCGATTGGCTCTCATCCAGCTCAGTTTGTGCTCCACCTTTGGCTCAGTCAATTGCCATTACCCCCAAGAAGTAACAAATAGACTCTTGGAAACAGGCCTCAGGCGAAGCTGCGCTGCCATGCTGCTTGGCCACTTAACTAAGGCGTGTACTGTAATCATGCCTGCAATCATTGTCTCACTTGACATACTTGGCGCTCCAGTTAGCACCTCGAATTTTGCAAAGCGCTCTTCCCAATCAATTCATCTTTCCCTTCGGATGGCTCGAATCCTCACATTCGTCATTAGACTTGATGGGTTGGCCACGTGTTTGCCTTTATGTGTCAATGAAAGGAACATACTTACCCGTTCCTTGAGTACTCTGGCTGCAGCTCCTCGTTTTTGGGGTGGAGAAACTGGATGAGGTGCACCGACTGGTTGACCTGCGGATCGCAGCTCAGCAATTCGTTGCAGTACCTTTGCAAGGGCTTCAGGTAGTTCAAGGACTTGGAGGGGGCGTTCTTCTGCCCTGCTTTGGCCTTCTTTGTGACTAGAAGCATACATAACACTCAGGTCAGGGCCACCGCCGACATCGACAGCAAGGTCGAGGGAATGTGATGATCAATACCTTTAAACTTAGGCACGATTCTTTCTGACTTCTTTGTGCCAGGGAAGGCTTTCTTTATCAGCTTCTATAACGCAAGGCAAGGTGACGCATTTAGCTGTCAGAAAGTGTCTTGACACATCCAGGAGGTGTTTTGCACTTACATGCATTTTCTTGAAGTCCTCAACAGTCCTGTAGATGACAATCTCTTCCTCGTCCGACCAAAGCACCGATGTGATGTACATCTGGAGGAGCAAAACGTTACACGTTAAAGCTTTTGGGTTAGAATGCTTCCAAAATTAAGAGGGAGAAGAAAAGCAGGCTCCTTACTTTTTTCTTGTCCTTCTCCATCACTCCGGTTAAACGAATGCTGATGGGGTACCTTGGCGACGACATGACAATCGCAAAGTCCGCCGACTACGAAAACACTTGTGTTTGGGAATGCAAGATACAGATGCTCCACCGGTTCATTTATATGCGTTCCACCTGCACAGGTGTGGCTGCGTGACGCAACAGCAGTATTTGTGACAATTACGGGAAAGTCCAACCTTGCTCTAACTTTGCAGCACGTCACAAAAAGGACAAGTATTAAGTTAAATAGTTATATATGAGTTAGTTAAATAGCAAATAGTTGAAAAAATAAGAAAGGGTCAGAGATTTATTTTTTATTTTTACAATTCAACTGAGAAAACGGAACAAAGATAAGTTGTCTGTTCTGCGCGTTTCTGATCAAAGTATAGTACTACGGCAAATTAAAGTCAAAAAGTCAATGATGATGCATTGAGATTATTTTAAGAACAAAATCAAATAGAGACTATCTGATTGAAGCAGTGCATCAATGTTTCAATTAAACGGCACTTGTCTCCAATTTTCCACATGTAAGAACATGTCGGATGCACTGCTGTTGTCATTAACACAGTTTGACAGTATTTTTTTTTTTCCAAAGGAATGACCTCACTAATTACAGCACAAATAACTTTTGATTTGGGTTTACGGGAAGTTGCATCGTGTTGTAACCGTATTTTTCACTCCCCACCAGCTACTTGAACTTTTTACCATGTATTGTCCTTGATGAATACTGCCAAGGAAGTTTGTTGAAGTGAGCTGAGGAGCTTTGTTTGGACAAAGGTAGTGCTTTGGTGCCGCATTGTGGCAGATTGTTGCAGAGGATTGATGTTGACGTGATGAGGAGCTTCATTTAGACCAGACAAAATGTAACAATAGCGTATGGCGCTGCAAGAAACATACTTTTTTTTGTCTGATCTTCTTGCTAGTCTTATTGATCAACTTGGCCAACTTCCTCAAACCAAACCGAAACAGGATTAGTCACTACAAAAGAGCCAAAGCCGCCACCACCTCTTCTCCTCAGTGCCAGATTCAGCTCTGATGAAACCTGTAACACAAAAATTAAAAAAAACTTGACTTCCTTGTGCTTCAAATGCCAGCTTCGGTTTCACTTCTATGCAGGTGAACTATAGATAATTCCTTAAATACATAGTTCACACGATTTAGTGTGTAAAATTAGATGGCAACTCATGTGACTGCCAAGTCTGACTCAAGTTTGTGTGGCAAGAAAAGAATTAAGTCTGCATGAGTAAGGAATCCGGCATCTTGAGAAGGAAGCGTTGCAGCGCCGTTGGCACCTGCTTGCTTACGCCTGTTTCCATGGCTGCGGCACGTATGAATCGTACTTGGTGCGTGGAATTTTTCCAACCGCTCTGCTTTTTACTCCATTTTCTTTTATCTGAGATGCGAGTCATTTGTTTCACGGAAGAGGATTAGGGCCAGTGAAGAAAAAAAAAGGGGGGGGGGGGGGGTGACAGGATTCTGACTTTTTTGAATTCTCACTTTAAAGTCAGAATTCTGAGAATAAAGTCAGAATTCTGAGAATAAAGTCAGAATTCTGACTTTATTCTCAGAATTCTGACTTTAAAGTGAGAATTCCCACTTTAAAGCCATAATTCTGAGAATAAAGTCAGAATTCCCACTTTCTGGGAATTCTGACTTTAAAGTGAGAATCCTGACTTTATTCTCAGAATTCTGACTTTAAAGTGAGAATTCTGAGGGAAAAAAAAGTCAGAATCCTGTCACTCCCCTCCCCCCCTTTTTTTTTCTTCACTGGCCCTAATCCTCTTCCGTACCTTTCTCATTGGCTGTCATATTAAGGTTTCATAATACGTAATATGTAGCATGCCAAAAAGTTCAGATTGACTGATCAGGTCTCTTTGGTAGACACAATTAGAGACGTGATTTGACCTTGGCCCTTCAATCGCTGTGACCGTCGATGGTATATTTGGCACACTTACCAGTTGAATCCAGTTAAGGCCGTCAAGTCACCCCACCATTGACTGACTGAATTGTTCAAACTGCCCAGTAGTAGCTTAATGCCAAAGACATGCAGCGCCATACTGACATCTAGTGGATACTGCACCGCAGGTGAGTTCAAATGCTGAAACGTGTGATACACACAAATTTGTATTACTCCTTGTGCTTGGTGCAGCAGACACATCCAACATTTTTTAATGTGGTGTTTTCCAGCAAATGTCACACAAGGTACATTTTGCCATCAGCCACAAATTCAATAGATCCTGTCCCTCCCAAAGTCCGACAATATTGTGTTTTGATGTGAAGCACTGGGAGGTTTAGAATGTAATTACAAGTTTGTCACTTTTCCAAGAGCACCTCGGGCTCAATCTTTTTTTTAGTGACGCTTTCAAAAGACTGACCCTTGTCCCATTTCTTCACAAACTAACTTCCCCAGCAAGGCAAAGTCTTTGCCACTTTGACTTGCATGATATTGACCAAATGGTATGTGATGTTACATGGTTCTTCAAAAATAATAATTGTAAATGGGGGGGGGGGGGGGGGGGCTTGATTTAAAAAAAAAAAAAACACTTTGAAGTCATTTTAAGACGATTTGATGAGTCACAATCCGATATGGTTATTGATCATCCAGAGTGCATGACAGTTGTTGATTTTCAAACGGAGGGATCGTTGTTGTGTTTGTATGTTTTCCGTGATGTGCTCTGTAAAGCGTTATTACGTCAACAGTTGTTGTGAAAGCACTACATTAGAAAGATGTCTTTAGTCTTTTACATCAAATGAGAAAAGAAAGGACTGAAAGGCTTACTTAGTTCAACTTCAAGGCAAGGTTGTCTTTTTGTGAGTAAATGCCTTTGTAAAACATAATTAAAAACCAAAATCAAGCCAGGTTGGAAAATGAGGTCAAGATGGGCTTTGCGGCCACAGTGAGACCTCTTCATTGCGTCCGTTAGCCTTCGCATCTTTCTCTCAGTCTTGCGCAGAGGTCGGAGAGCGCCTTTTGATGGGGGGGGGGGGGGGGGGGGGGGGGGGTGTTCACCGAGCTCCATTCGGGACAGCAAGTGGCTCGCTCGCCATCCGTATTTCTTGATGTTGTTTTTGGGCATCCCATTGAAGATGAGCTGAACCCTCCTTGACAAAAATATTTGTCGCTCGTCTTTTCAGCGGAATTCATAAATGGGAATACTGTGCTCTCGGACGTGGCTCAGGTTGAGGGACTGATACCTGGAAGAAGAAGTAAAAAAAAAAAGATTTCAATATTGTCGGTCAAAATCCTCGTCTACAAAATCGCTCCTTTTCGAGAAATGTACCCAGATACCCATTTCAATCCTTCATAATGCGGTGACTGACCATTCCGAGCTCCTGTGGTAGTAGTAACCCTCTATAGTGGCCGAGGACTTCTGGAAGCAGATGTAGTAAAAGCCTGCAAAGGACGCACCGCTAATATCCTTGATGGTGTGATCGGGGACCAGGAACTGCTCCTTTGGGACGGCAGAAATGCAGGGTTCAAAGTTCACAATCAGGAGGACAAAGAGATGATGTTAAGGGTCACTGAAAAAACACTCGGGGACTGACTTTCCATCTCATGAAGACGTAATCGCTGCGTTCCAGCGCATCGTAGTCAAAGTCATCAGAATTGAAGCTTTTGGCCACTTTATAAAATGGCTGAAATTTGCCCTGCGGGAAAAAGTCCCTTCAAGTCACGTCAGACAACCACTGATCAAACGTCGCACTCCCTGGTGGAGGTCATGGGAGAACGGGGACGTACCCAGTGCTTCCTGTCCACATCTTCGTCAGCATCCCACTTCCTGGTTAGAAAAGGCCGCTTCCGGCTGATGATTTCACCAGCAAAGAATGTCGTGAGCGTTGGATACTCCTGGTGGCAAAAAATTTAAGACGTTAGCAAGGCAGGCAGGAGAGGCGAAATTGGCCATCCGTCTGTTGCTACCCAATTGTAGAACACTCAGTACATACTTGCACTGTCGTTTCCCATTGCTGTTTTTATTTTGTTTTATTTTTTGGGAGAAATGAGAGCAAATATGTGTTCCCTTTGTGCCAGTAAATACACCACTTCAAATTAGATGCGAGCGCAAGCTGACCCGCTGACAAGTTTCACCCTTGAACATTCTGTTCCCCTTGTCAGGCCCCCCGCGAAGTATTACGTAATGAAATGGATACACACTTGTCTCAGAAATTAGGGCAGGCGTGCAGACCTTAAAATAGAGATTCGCCGGGTCAACTGGCCCGCGGTGACCCCCAATAAGATAACCATCACAAGTCCTGATGTCAGCTAAATGTTTGAGCTCGCTCACTTCAGTCAGGCCGCTGATCTTCAGATATCCACACAAGTAGGCGTCCTCGGGAGTCACGTGCTAGAGAAAAATCAATAATTTTAGTGAAACGTGTTGTTACTAATGTGTAATATCTAGTGTATGCTGTGAAACAAAGTGAAGCTGCATCCCATTTTCTCATGCTCCTCCATTATAGGGGAAAAAAATTTGCAAATCGTGCTGAATAAATAACCTTAAAGTATCAATAATGATAATAGTCCATTAATTTGATAATCGATGTGGTGTCGATTAATCCATTAATTGTTGCACCACTATTGCAAAGTTATCGGTGCATGCAAAGTTGTAAGAAATGATACTAAACAATGGCATTTCAAATGTCACACTTGCATTCAACCGGTCGCTAAACTAGGTCAGTGTGTTGCTATTGACTGTCAAGTAAGCCAACGTCGACGTGCCAAGTCGGTCGCAAGTGGACCTCAAAAGAATGCCATTTGCACGAGAACAAAAACGCAAGCGATCAAATTTAAAAGTCAACCTGATACGTACCTGCAAAACCACATCCACGTCGTAGGCGTTCCCTTTGCTCTTCTGGTAGCCTCGAAACTGGGAGCCGCTATACAGCAGCGACGTGGCCACGCCGGGCTGCTGCCCATTGATCGGCCCAGGCGGGACAAGCGAGCCCGGGGATGGACGGGCCGCGTCGGGGGCAAGGCAGCACTCGACTGGTACGGGCATGGCGAGCGGCAACGGGTCACCGTCGGCTACCGTCATCAACTTCGGAGCAGGCGAGCGCCCGAAGTCGCCGAGGTCCAAAACTTTGAACTATTTCTTTGGGCTGGCGACCTCAGCGCAACTCTGAATGGAGAGCTCCGTTTCCCGGAATGTGATTGGTCGAAAGCGTAGGGCTTGAGCAGACCTTTTATTTGGGGACTGTCAAACCGAGTGGCATTTTGGGAATTGTAGTAATATGACGAGATACTGCCAAAAAAGCACTGACGACTTCGAAAACCCGAACCACCCGCGCCTCGGCGGTCGCAGGTACACTCGCCTGTCTTGTGAACAGGTGTTGTGCCAGATTTGGACGGAGGGTCCGTATTGTGACGCTTTTATAGGTAAAAAAACCCCACAAATCTTCACCGGGGAACCAAATCGAGCACAACACCGGCACCGTCAGTTCGATTCCCGCGATTACGGTGTGCGTGTATGTGACAAAACGGAAAAAGAAAATACGTTCGCTCCCTTCGGCTCATTTTTAAACTTTGGCATAAATATATGTGAGCATAGTTGTGAATTAAGGGTTAGCTTCAACAACAATTTGATTTTTTTTCCTGAAACGTCATAGCTAAATTACAACACACGGTAGGATCTGGGGGGCTCGCCTCACAGTGTGGGTTCGAGTCCACCTCCGGCCCTCCCCGTGTGGAGTTTGCATGTTCTCCCCGTGCCCGCGTGGGTTTTCTCCGGGCACTCCAGTTTTCGCCCACATCCCGAAAGTGCGAGTGCGGATGGTTGTTCGTCTCTGTGTGCCCTGGCTGGCAACCAGTTCAGGGTGTCCCCCGCCTACTGCCCGATGACTGCTGGGATAGGCTCCAGCACGCCCGCGACCCCCGTGGGACAAACAGTATAGAAAATGGATGGATGGATGGTAGGATCCGTATTGTGATGCTTTTATAGGTAAAAAAAAAAATCTGATGTACTAATGAAAAATAAAGACATTAAATCAGCGTCAAAGAATACTTTTGGGGCGACATGAAGCTATCTCTGATAAAAAAAAATGTTTGCTGTTGGTTAGCCAGTATAATTGTACAGCCTATATCACTAATTAATGTAATTGATATAAGAAAAATACTGCACTTATTCATAGTGAATAATAGGATAGGGGGGAACGAAATTTCGGTTTCTTTGTGTGTCTTTGGCATGTGGAGAAATTGACAATAAAGCTGACTTTGACTTTGACTTTGACTTTTTAGTGAAACAAATCAAGTGAGAATTTTACTATCACAACATTGCAAAGGGAAATAAAGACCCAAGGAATACGTCAGCCAATATATATGTTTTCATGGAGCAAATACATATTTGGGCACATTGTAATCCCCTTCTTTCAAGCCCACCGCGTTTGCACTACATCAACTTTTTCAGCTGTTCCCTCAAATAGTCGGCGTGTCTGTGGATATCTGCGATGCGCTTTCGGTTCCTCTTCAGTTCTGTGTCTTCAATCTGAAACGTCACAGAAGGACAACATGAGCGGCGTGCACACGCGAGACCCAAAAGTCATTTCAGGTTTTTACCCCTTTGATGAGGGCAACTTTCCAGGCCTCGGCGCGCGTGACCAACTGCGTCTCCCTGTCATTGATAGTCTGCAGATGGTTGTCATGGCTGGCAGCCAGCGTGTCCATCACTGTGTTTTTGTCCAAGAACAGCTACATTGAGAAGGGCGGGTGTCAGACCTTATTATGCTAAATGGCAATGGTGACAAGTTCTTTGTATTTGTGGATGCAGCATTTCTAGCTAGGAAGACAAACCTCAATTCAACCTCAATCGAAACTGCTATTAATTGATATCGTGCGGTGCTGCCGCTACCTACCATTCGGACATCATCGGGCAAATCATCTTCGGCTTCTCCCTTCGCCACCACCTCCAGTGTGGTGACGGCAATTTGCGTTACCTTCTGATGATGGCTGTCCTCCAGCTCTCGACACTGGACGAATGTACAATCGAGTCAAGGAAGGCCTGGCACAGTTATGGCGGGAACGGTAAACTAAATGTGGAGTTCAATATGTGAAGATGTCAACATATCCCATGAGTTCATAAAATTGACTTTTTGGAATCAAAGCTTTGTAATATGGACTTCCCCGTTGTGACAAAAGGTCTGTCCCGTAAAGTTGAAGAGGAGCTGTGAGGACGTGTGAAGGATATATGCCTTGAGCCGTTTCGCTGAAACTGCCGGTCATTTCGGAGATGTTGTTGTCAAACCTTCGGATCATTTCCTGTGGGAAGCGTCGTTTCACTTTTGTGACATCGTCGGCATAGATTGCAATTGGAATCAAAAGTTCACATCTCACAAGGTACCTCCAGGTAGCTGTAGAGTTGAAACTCCACCGTCATTAGGTTGTAACACAAAACATTGATTTCTTCCAGGCAGATGTCCATCTTGCTCTTCTTTTCATCCTTCGCTGCCTGTTGTAAATCCAATGTTCTCTGTACACAGAAATATGTCTTGAAAAAGCACGCCTGCTCGTAGAGGAACCCAAATTGGGACATGTTTGGGACATTCCATTCCCCGTTTGCGAGCACACCTGCTTCTGTTCCGTCTGAAAATCAGCCAACACTTTGGAGGCTCTGCTTTGGCTGTCCGTCACGTCTATGTCAAGTCGAGCGAAGAATGAGGCGACCTCGGCGTCTCTTCGCTTGTACTCGGCCAGGCCCACTTCAAAGAGCTGGTTGCACAGGTCAACCAGTTGTTGCTCGAATGTAAACGAGAAGAGTCAAGGGAGGCAAACAAACTGGAATCGCTTGACAAAGCCGCCCGCGACAAAGGATATGCCTCCAGCAACTCGTCCACTCCCGGCAGGCATTGTAGTTTTTTTAACTCTGTATCATTTTGGATAATGTTTTTGTACAGATAATCTCCATTCAACTGCTCCACAAAAGAATCCTGAAATAAAAATAAAGACATTGGCAGCCATCTTGATCAAAACCCAAACGAGTTGATTGAACTCACCTCGTGCATTTGTAGTATAGCTTCCTGTTTTCGTTTTTCCTCCGCTGCTTGTTGGGCATGTAACTCCTCCTGGTTCATCTCTTCAATGTCAAGGTTGTACTTGGCCGACGCCCTGTTCCTCTATATGCACATGACATCGTATTACATGCAAGTTGCAAAACGTTTCAAAACACTGCACGTTTCTTACAATATCCTCATTAAGAAAAACGTTGTTCAGGAACTTCAATTGCTGAAAATAGGCCGCGAGGAAAAGGGTGTACTTTTCTTCATTGTTCTCCTCTGGGATCGGATTTCCATCTATATTGAGGGTGAAGAGCTTCTTGAACTTTCGCAGATAGACCACCTTTGGAGTGCAGAACAGTGACTTTGGGTTTGGCAAGTGTCCCAAAACACACACTTTCTTTTTTCATTTTACAATGCGCCTTTTTTGTTACATTGTTCAGTTGATGCAGTTTGTTGTTTGCAATGCAGAAAACGGTTAGTTCCATGAGGTTGTCCATGTTTTCGATGAGAGTAATGTGGTTGTTAGACAAATTCAGCACTTCCATCTTCACAAGACCATCCAGTCCTTCAATTTTCTTGATTTTGTTAAATGACAGATCTAAGAAACAAAATGGGCGTTATTGTTGTTTCAAGTTTGTACGTTTTTCCTGCACAACAAAAAGTCCGGGCTTGAAGGACCCAGCTTAGTCAGGCTTGCCCCATCTCCCAAAAACATGCTTGTTAGGGTAATTGAAGACTCAATATTGTCTTAAGGAATATTCAAAACAACATGTTTTCTTACTGAGCCACGTCAGGTTAACCAGATGGTCCAATCCTTCGATCTTCTTGATGAAGTTGTTGTTGAGATTTAACTTGGTTAACGCCGAGAACTCCCACAAGTGGTCAATCTTCTGGATGTCTTGTGAGGAAAACCATCATTCCACGAGACACATTCAGTATCACCAAGCCTGCATTTTTCTACTCACTTCTGTATTCCAGACTCAATCTGGGGGCCTCCTTAAAGATGATTCCCTCCTGCTTGGCAATGTGTTCAGCTTGATCTTGGAGACCTTGCTCGAGGACGGCTTCCTGCAGAATCTCCTCATCGATGTAAATTGGGGTTTTATCATGGTAACCGGCGCTTAGGTTGGAGGTTTCCTTGCTGGAAGGCATGACTTTAAAAGAAATAAAAACACAAAATAAACCTAATTTGGCCATTTGGGGGGGGGGGCGTGCAAATACTGCATCTCAGAATGTGTCGGATACTGCATGTAACAACGTTGTATTTTTGTATTTTTAATTCACTAAAAGGTACATCAATAGCGTCATCAATGAACGTAGATAACGATGTTGACACGTGCGCGTATTAATTGGTCAAAACATGTAAATATAAACGCCGATTACGGTTCGTCTGAATTCAATAATTATGTGTTACCTGCGTTAGCACAGAAGCTACAAGTCAGCCACAACTGGGAACGCAAAATGCGTATATGTCAAAATAAATAAATCACATTACACTACAGCTCTTCAATGTTTACTGGGTGTTGCGTAGCAACTAGGTGCTGCATTCGAGCACACTGGGAGAAAATACCTTCGTGCGTCAGTCAAAGTTAGCGTCTCTTCCACTTTCAGAGCTCAATTCACAAATCGTGTTTTACACAAAAATATTTTTGTTTCAGTTGTAACACTCATGAGACATTTTAAAAATCAATCACAGCTCACATACGTGGATTAAAATGTATGTGGATACCGCGAAAAACACTATGACTGACAGCCATCCTAACCACTGGCATTTAAGTTGTGAATGTGTGTTGTCCGATAGAGTCGCTTAGAAGGCGGGGCTTAAGAGTAGCGTCAGGGCCTCCGCCTTTCGGAGCCAAGCGGATTGTTTGCTGTCAACATGGAGTTCTTACTCGGAAATCCTTACAGCACTCCAGTGGGCCAATGCATAGGTACGTCCGCTTTTAAAATTGCGCAATTGCCACGCAGCGAAATGACCTATATAACAACTCAGACGAACTGGGTGAGTGGCGCCCCATTGGAAATCTCGAGTTAGCATCCTTGCGACAAACGTCATCTAACTGGAATGAGCTTCCAGACGACCCCCCCCCCCCCCCCCCCCCCACACACACACACACACTCACACTAAACTTTCCATTTACTGGGTTCATTCGCTCAAACGGCATCATTTTCGACAACACGCAAGTGTATTTGAATGCATTAAAGCAAACGGGAATATTTTCAAATTAGCTTTAGTTTTGAAAAGTTGCCTGTAGGGATGTGGCAAACACGTCCGTTTTCCGGATCTATTTTCCATTATGTCTATGCGCATTCATAATTATAATATTCGTAACAAATGTATGTAATATGCTTCTATCAGCTAATGGGGTTCAGTGCATGATGGAGCTGCAGGGTTCAGTGTTCCAGAAATGCACCGCCTTGTAATGAAAGGCGTTTCCAATATTGTGATTAGATGCGAGGTTACGAGGCAAGTACGAGGTGTGCCAGAAAAAGTCAATTGCTGGGGTCTGAACAGATACGTTTCAAAATTACACAAGCTATGAGATTCCCCTTCCATGTGGGCAAGATGACCAACCTCTGAAGATTGTCTGGTTTAGTGCTGAAACGAGGCGTGTCACCAGCTCACAATGCCCCGAGCAACTGACAGTGTTGTATTCTGAGAAGTTGTAAGTGTGACAGCAGCAAAGAGAGAAGTGGTGATGGGACTGAAGACATTAAATGTGGAGGGTGGGAATAAAGAGCCCTGTTGGCACTGCAAGACACTGCCTGCCTTGGAACGATATGACACCACTGATGGGGTCTCAGGTGAAAATTAGGTGTTGACAGAGACCACGCGTGAATGGTGTCTGTCAGTGATTTCCACTTCTCAACAGTATTTAAACTGGACAACGCACTTTTTTTTTTTTTTTGCCCATCCTTGATCTCCACAATTCTATTCTACATTCGACTCTACAGAGTTTTCCATTTTTGCATGTTTTTATTAATTACCTTGAAACATGTCTTAAATGTCTGCACTCACTTTACAGGGTCTTTATGGCATTTTGGTTTGTGTGTGTATTCACTGAGAGTTGAAAAAAAAATCTTGTTTCTGTTGGTTCTTCCAGAGAGAGCCACTGAAGGTGGTCTCCAGAATGAAGACTGGGCCCTCAATATGGAGATCTGTGACATCATAAACGAGACGGATGAGGGGTAAGTTAGCCAAACGACTCGAGCCTGCACAGCGCAGCGTAGGACTGCTGGAAAGAATGCTGCCCATGCCCACGGCAGTTTGTCACCGAGCTCTTATTGTTTTTACTGGCTGACTCCACAATAGCCACTGCCCGGCCACCACAAAAAGGCCTTTTGTTAGTGTTGGAGGTGTCACTGAATGGACAAGCTTGACTATGTACTTCTCGTCTGAACGCCTTAATGCAAGAATTTATACTGAGGTCAACGCTTGCCCAGTTAGAGAAATAATCGTGATGTGAATCTTTCATTAAAAAAACGCTTGCTCGTTGAAGTACTTAATTCTAGCGTCATCCGCAGTGGCGATTCTCCATGTGTGGACAGCGGCGGCGACGTCGCCTCGGGAGAAAAGCGAGACAAGCAGATGGTGCCGTGGCCTCGTGCTGTCACCGTCGCGCACCTCCGCTGGCTGACAAATGGTTGTCTGTTTGCGTGCTGCGCAAACAATTTTATTGCCAAACTGGTGTAACAGCACGTGGTCTCATAAGACAGACACAGAAAAGAAAGACAGAAAATGTTATGTATTTCTCTCAAACAATTGCTTTTGAGTCAGGGCAGGGTGGAAGTGGAAGTTTCAATCCAAGCGATACACTTTGGATGAATGTAATTTTGTTTCCAGTCGGAGATGCCGCTGTCTCAGTCCTTCGTTCAAGTCAACACGCATTTTTGTTTTCCCCGCAGGCCAAAAGACGCCATGCGAGCGCTTAGAAAACGACTCGGCGGCAACAAGAATTACGGAGAAGTCTTGTTGGCGCTGACGGTAAATCGCACCTTTTCAGACTGACGGTAAACCGCATCTTTTTCTGTGGCATGTATTTCACGATCTTGTGCGACTCGCTAGGTCGTGGAGACGTGCGTGAAGAACTGCGGCCACAGGTTTCACCTGCAGGTGGCCAGCCGAGATTTCATCGATGGCGTTTTGGTGAAAATCATCTCGCCAAAGGCCAATCCTCCGACCATCGTGCAAGACAAAGTGTTGTCGCTGATACAGGTACAGCAGCCAGTGTTAAAAATATATGTTATTTTATTCTGCGGAGGGATGAAATTACATATTTGAATCTTATGAATATAAAATTAATCAAACATTTTTTTTTCTTCAAGTACCGTAATTTCCGGACTATAAGCCGCACCGGACTATAAACCGCACCAACTAAAATTCAGGGATATTTTAGTTTTTTTCTTACATAAGCCGCACCAGACTATAAGCCGCACGTGCACATGAGTTTTTTTACAAAGAAAGACAGTACACAGAAAGCCGTAAAAATCCATAAATATGCCGCGCCGCCATTTAAGCCTCAGGGTTCAAAGTAACCTTCTGAATAAAATGCATTACAAGTTCACATTCATTACAACTTGTTTTTGGTGAGCAAAATGTCAGAAGAATTGAATTTAAATGCTGATTGATTGGGTTTTAATACAATGCAGATGGTCCAAACAGTGCCACTGCTTTGTGTAATCTCTGAGTCACATGGCAGAGTAAGAGAAAGGGTTTAGAGCCCTTTGACGCAGGTCACCTAGCGTGCATTCCTACTAAGCAGCAGCCATAGTAGTGTTTCAAAATAGTATTTTTGTTGTTGTTTTTTTCTTCAAGATACCGCACAACAGTGGTCCACAGCCTTTTTACGAGTGTATAAAAGTGATCACAAAAATCACGAAAAAAATCTTATATAAGCCGCACCTAACTATAAGTCGCAGGGTTCAAAATTTTGGAAAAAAAATCGCGGCTTATAGTCCGGAAATTACGGTAGTTTGATTTGGCAAGAGCCAACACATTTTTATATTAGTGGGCCATTTCCAAAGCGGCCATGTTGCCAGCTGCAATCAAGCACTTCACTTTCACCTGGGCAGGCCTGGGCCGACGCCTTCCGGAGTAGTCCTGATCTTACCGGGGTGGTCCACATTTATGAAGAACTGAAGCGGAAGGGCACGGAGTTCCCCATGGCCGATTTGGATGCACTGTCGCCCATCCACACGCCGCAGCGGGTACAGGACCAAATTTGGAAAGACACACGCGGAACATGTCGACTTCGAGCTCCCGTTTCTCCTCCCAGGGCACGCCGGAGGTGGACCCGGCCATCATCAAGTACCTGGCACCTGCAAGCACTGCCACCGACTTAGCCGCCAGGCAAGGGTCTCCACACGGCCCCATCACGGCGACCCCCCAACAGGTGACGTCAACTCGGCCCCCTCCTTGCATTGCCTGATTGCCCACATTGACGACGTCAAGTGATTGTTGCCTGTCTTGGGTCGCAGGTGGCGCGCTTACGTAGTGAGTTGGACATAGTAAGAGGCAACATCAAAGTTTTGTCGGAGATGCTGATGGAGATGGTCCCCGGCCAGGAAGATGGACCCGATCTAGAACTGTTTCAGGTTGGATGGAACATTTATATTACAATGTTAAATAAGAAAACTCTGCCTGTGTCAACCACCAAGGGGAGTAGCGTGCCAAGGTCCAAACCTTTTTATTCCTTGTCATGTATTCTTTCGCTTCACCCGCCCGTCTGTCTGCACTCCCTTTTGCCAAGGAGCTGCACAGGACATGCAGAGCCATGCAGCAAAGAGTCGTTGAACTCATCTCACGCGTGTCCAATGAGGAAGTGACTGAGGAGCTGCTGCATGTCAACGACGACCTCAACAACATCTTCCTCCGATACGAGAGGTGCGCTTGCTTCAAAAGATGCTTTGTGGTCAACGTGGGTCGTCGTTTGGAAAAACGTGCAGCTAAATTCGGTTGTGCTGCTTTCAGGTATGAGCGCTGCAGGTCGGGGAGGGGCGCTAACAACAAAGGGGTGAGTATGGCCACTATGTGCTCTGAATGCCTCCGTTGTTGTTTCTTTGCCCACAAATTGTGCTTCGCTAGTCACAAATTCACAGTTTTTATTTCTTTTGTTGAACTTAATTCCGATATTCTGTGAAAGATTCGCCCATCTGTGTGGGAGCGCTTTCTCTGATGCTTTGAGATGCCAAAAGATGGCGCCAAAGCCCCAGCTTGCAACTGGCCGCGAGAAAGGATCTTTAGCCACTGACAGGCCCGCCGATATCACGGTTGTTGCCATGTTGTAAGCCTAAAGTGTTGGATTGCTCCCCAGATTTTGGGTGAGGAGACAAATGACAACCTGATTGACTTGGGTCCCGGCTCTCCGGCTGTGGTGACCCCCCGAGCGGCGTCCAGCCCGCCTCCCCGCGGCACAACAGGGTCCGCTGCCTCACCGGTCCAGAACCCCGCTGTGGGCTCACTGTCTTCCGCGCTGGCTGGCCTCGGTAAGAAGACAACACGGTCTGCGAGCTACTGTTTGTCTGGCCTCTGTCCTGAAACTTGTTTCAGAGTGACTAGTGGCTATTAGGAACTCTCAATATAGTACTAGTCAGCTCTAATTGCGTGAAATGTCATGCATTTTTGCTCTGTTGATTTCCATAATGAACCCACCACGCTCCCACTTTGTTCTAGATGTCAGTCCTGCAAGTCCACCAAGCCGCAACCGGGACGACTTTGACATGTTTGCCCAGACTCGCACCAGCTCGCTGGCTGAGCAGCGCAAAAAGTATGTCGACATGGTTCTGTCCTTGAGTCCCTTTGCCAGTTAGGAAATAATTATTTTCAGTTTTATCAAGTGCGAGTTATTTTTATAACAAGAACGGGGCAATTGGCAAAGCCACTTTGGCCGCTGGTTCTTACGCACGTTGTCGATGTGTTTGTCGTGCGCAGTGTCAAGTACGAAGACCCCCGTGCTGTGGGTGGTCTGGCCTCGGCTCTGGATGTTAGACAGCACAACGCGGGAGGGGTGAGTGCGCCTAGCTAGCTGTCTGACAAGACGACATCCGTGCGGATACCCAGCGCATCGTTCTTGTGACGCTCTGCCACTCTCACATTAAATCTGAGGCAAATCTGAGACATTCCAGACTTTTAACTCCTGTAAGTGTAATGCCTCATGGCAGGGTGTCTCAATGCATTTGTCCATTTGTCTTTGCGCACCAGTGGTTTGTTCCAAAATCTCAGCCTGCACGTACACAATGCTGTATTTTGTTTTCCGTAATTTCCATCTTCCTCTCGCTCCTTTCTTTCGGTCTGTCTTTTTATGTCCGCCTCTCCCATCGTCGACTTGGCTGTCTGCGCTCTGCCGTGCTCCGTTCTCTGAGCTGTCTTCTGTTGTTGATTCAGCTGAGGGTAGAATCAACAACAGGTACCCCAGCAGATCAGGAGCTGCCCATAGACAGCTGGCTTATTACCCAAGGAATGGTGAGGACTCCATCCTTAGCGTGTCCTCCTACTCCACCTCGTCCTCCTCCCATCATCACCGGCCTCTTGATCCAGCCTCCGTAATCCACCGCTCTTCCTTTTTAGTCTCACGCCATTCTCTCCTGGCCCACTAAAACAAGCGCTCCCGTGATGGGTAATAGGATGATGCTAACCTTTGTCTTCGGCCGTCTGCTGTTTATTTGCTGACTGAGCCACTTTCTAAAGTAAACAGGCTGGCTTTGTGCCAACTTTGCTCTTGACTACTTGTTTAGTCAGGCATTTATTCCGCTGCATTAATTTAAAGCCTCAATGATCATTTAAGCAAGATGCCAATGCCATTTTCAAAAAATAGATTTATATCCATGCCGAAAGCACTTTCTCCATGTTCCCCACCACTGATTTGTTTTATTGACATAGCTGCCAAACACTGAAACGTTACTGACACCTTTCACCTTAATCCATCCCCAGACTTGAACCTTTACCTTCTTTCGTTATACTGTTTCCCAAGCTCACTAAAGCCGCACGGTAGACTAGTGCCATGTAGAAGAGATCTTGAACACCAATTTACACAAGTTGAAGAAAATGTGACAGTGGAAACCAGTCACCTCTTTTAACCAGCTTCCCTTTTGCGCCACTTTTGTTTCTTCAGTTTCCTTCTATGACTCTCGCTTGCTTTGCTTTTGATGAGCTCTCTTCTCTGCTGCAATCGCACAAAAACGACAATGCCACTTTTGTTTTTGTGAGGGTGAACGTGTTTGGAGACGTGTGGATTATCCTGAACCGTCCTCGAAATATTTCTTGCCTGTCCCAAACATGACTTATCATCGCAGCCCTCCGTGTGTACGCGTGTGCACATGTGACTGCCTCCTGACAGCTTTTCTGTTAGTTGCTAATTTGCTAATGATGGGGAATAATGAAACGCTGCTGCGTGGCACCAGGCGGCAGCTGTTAGCTCGCGTCAACACGCAACACGGGACCTCCTGTTCTCGAGGTCCGCAGCTCCCTGGCAGGTTGTTGCGCAACAACAGCGCACACTGCTTGGCCCTTGCTTTTCCCCCCCCCCCTCTTCCCATTTATTTTCCTCCTGCCTGAGCTCCTCTTTTTATTTATGTGTTAGAATTTTGTTTCTGTTGTGTGATGTGGTTGTGTTGGTTAGTGTCATGTGGCTTTTTTTTTTTGTCCATGGCTTTGCTCCGTAGATCCCTGTATCACAGTCCTCTGTCATGGATGACATAGAGGAGTGGCTCAGTGCTGACGTGGTGAGACTTAATTTACCTTGATTTCAAATCTCCACATTTCTTCTGTCCTCACCATCTCTCGGGCAAAACATGTGTTTGCTCTAGCTCACATTCCAATTTCTTCTCACTAACCTCACTCGATTTCCATCAGTGCCTGACATCACGGATGAATGAGCACAAGACTCACCCGCAATTTTTTTTTAGTATGTACTCGTGCACAATGTAATGAGTCCATGTTCCATTTTGACGTTGCCAAAATAGGAGTTAGAAATTTAACAATGTTTTTAATATTGTGGTAGTGGATAACCTGCACTGCATCTTACTGTGAGGTGGAATATTTTGTTAGTTCTATACATTTTATTCGTTCATAAGGAAGGCGCATTGTGGTTTTTATTGACTAAAGGCCATTATTTGAGACAATCTGGGAATTTTGTTTTACAAAATTCTTTCTTTTTTTCATGACTAGAAAGGCGATCCTCTGGATGAAGGCGTAACCAGTGAAGGTAGACCACATTGAAGCATTTGGCATCATTTATTTGCTTTATGAAAACAAATTCACTTTTGCATGAATGCGCTTGAAAGACACATTCTTGTGTTTTTCCTCAGAGTTTGATAAGTTCCTGGAGGAGCGAGCAAAGGCATCAGACACGTCTCTCCCCGGGGATAATCCCGCTCACCCTGCCCTCCCCACTCCCGTCGCTTCGCACAAGAAAGCAGAACGCACGGAGGACGCCCTCTTTGCCTTGTAGACTCGCATCCAAGTGTCTCGGCGGCTCCCTCGGCGCAGTCTGAAGGTTGACGCATGGAACAATTCCCTTGAACGCGGTCCTCCTGTAACATTTCATCGTCTTGTCACTTGTTACAGCATTGCTGGAACTTGCACAGGCGGGCAGGTCGTGTCATAGCATCGCTGGATGTATTTGATCGTCAATGTGGGATGCGTTGACGCTTTCGACATTTCAAGCTGCGTTTAAGTGGAGGGAATAATCCCGCTCACAAATCTTCATTAAGCCGCTACATAACTAACGCAAGTGTTGGTGTCCAAGTATTGTAATGCTTTAAAGGAGTTGGACAAGAGAGCAAAGAAAAGATTAATGCGCAGTAGCTTGCTTCTGCAGCTGTGTGTGAAAACGAGAAGATGAATAAGCACATTCTCTCATTTTAACAAGCTGTGTCTGTCAGCAACCGTTTAACCAGAGTGAAGAAAAACAACCCAAATAGTGTACAAAGGTTTCCCGTTTTAGGAATGTTTCCATAAAAGCCAAGTGTATGATTTCAACTAATCTTGCGTCACAACAAGCAGCAGAAGTTTGGATGTTATGGAACTCTAAATGGAAGGATACTACTATATTATATGCACGTGGAGATCGAGCTATATTTAATCTCTGGAATTATTCCAAATTGACAATTTTGTCCCACCCCGGCAGTAATTAGGCCAACTTTAATTATACTCCCTAAAAAATAGTAAACTTGCAGCGTATTAATGTACACGTTGAAGCAAAACAAAACAATCTGTGTGTTTACAATATGGTTCGGGTTTTTTGGGGTTTTTTTTAGGGAAAAGGGAACATTGTTTTGAACTACTTCATTTTGCACATAACTTTAAAAAAAAAAAAATATTCACAAGAATGCAAATGGATTGAAATGAGGTGTTGAAACTGCTGGGACTGCACCAAACTATTGAATTCGATTACCTACTGAACAATAACTACAAACAAATGGCATTATTAAGGATATGTCGTTGGCTATATTGTGTAATATACCTCAAACAAACAAAAAGTCAATGTAATGATTTTTAATCGTACTATGCAAAGGGAAGCGCGTTATTTCTTGCCCTGGCAGTGTAGATATGTTTTATCAGTTTTAAGAACTTTTTTGTTGTTTACCATTCATTATTTTTAATGTCAGTGTAATTGCTATTTTTTCCACATCAGACTGTAATATGTTTTATATAATATTGGGTTGATGGTAGGGCTCGGGAGCCAAGAGCCCAAAAATCCATCCTATCTTATACTCCAGCACTTTTAACCGCTTGGTTTGTACTAATTTTGCTTTGCATGTCTAATTTATATATTTTTGTTCTTGTTTGGTCTTCACTTTGAGTAAGACCAAAACCCGTGTAAATCGTGCAGTATTGCTGTCAGAATATTGTACTGAATTTGTTACCCATCTAAAAATGCATTGAAAAATATATTTGCCTACATAATCTGCATAACTGCCGAGGATTAGGCAGAACTAAATTGGCGGAAGAGATTTAACAGGCAATCATTGCACAAACTGTTAGCATACCGGCTAAACCGATGTGGCCTAACGTCGCTGAATGTCGTGTTTATGGATTCCAGAACCTTTTGAAAAGGTTTCATGAAGCTTACACGATAATTGCAGCATGGACTCTTCCAAATTCCGGTTTTGTTATTAACATGCTAGTGTACACGTTTAGCATCAGTGGATGTTCCGTGTCTGTTTGGGCTCTACTATCTGCCGTCATCCTGACTGGTGTGTCTCTGTGTGACTTAATGCACGTATGTAACTGCCCAATAAAACACTTGTGAGACTGCTACCTCACACGCTTTGTGCTTATTCGTGCATGACGTCACTCGCGTTGGCTGCATTCTGAAGTGTGAATGTAAACAAACAGCCATTGTAAACAATGCAAAAAGCTGTCGGTTTGCCTGCTGGGGAGTAACATGCCTTATGCATGTAGGAGAAACAATTCAAATATGTCTCCTTTAGTCCTTTCTTTATACAGTGTCACCTTGCTTTATCGTTGGCTCTGGTGAATGAGTATGAATAAATGACAAAGTTGGTGTCACTAGACAAAGACTGACAACTTTTGGCCAACTCTAAAACTCGGTTGGCCACGTGCCACCAAGAATTGTTAATTGTTAGGTGCCGGTCTTGGGCTCATGTTGGAGAGGACTGTTTTAATACCAATCCTAAGTGAACAAGGAAATACTCGACTTTTTGTGAGTACAATCGATAGTTAAATCTCCCACACTGTACCATAAACACATGCTATTTTTACCCCGTGTGTTGTACCACTGGCATGGTTCCAAAAAGGCATGTTGGACATGTCTCCATGACGATAAGTGCCGCAAAGCTTTGAACCGCTCGAGGTCAGTGACCCATTTCCTTTCCATACCTCAGTAGTGCTGCACTTTTGTGTACATCTGACTATTTGTTTTTAAAACGATGTATTTTGTAATTATTTTTAAAGTTTGGTTTTTGATGACTCAAATAATTAAAATTTGATTACACATTTCGGCATTGGGTAATTTCCCTGTTGCTCTTCAAACTGCAAAAATCATGATGTAATCCCAGGCTCACAGTTGTGACGTCATATCACACCACTTCGCTCCTGCATTTCCCATTGGACAATTGTACTGGTTCTACAGGCGGGGCTACGCATGCGAGTCAAGCAAACTTGATGTTTATTTCCATTTACAGGCTCGCTTCCCTATTGGCTCTCAGGAGACAAACCCACGCGATAGCCACCTATGCAGTAGATTGTGTTGAAACCAACTGGCGCTAATTTGATGAATTGACAGAAAACAATAATGGTTACAATCTGCTATGCAGTTTATAGATAACGTCTGTGTGGAATTATGCTTAGTCTTCTGTACAGCGGTCGTCTGTTTACGTCCACATTCTGTAAGAAAAAAACAAAACAACACGGTGGGCGTTAGGGTGAACGCGGAAGTAACTTGACTATCTCGCGTATGATTGGTTGGATTACCTGTCCGTTGTTCTCGAGCGAGGCGGGCGAGTTTGGCTAAACACGAAGTAGTGAATGGGCTCCAGTGTTTGATTTGACAAGTTTCCCTGAGGCATAATGGGGTCAGCACCGGCCAGTTAGTTGACAGATCTGGACAAAAAGAAACATTCTCCTCCATCGTGTTTCGGCTACATCTTGGCCAATGTAGCTCCCCGAGAAACTGACGAGTATTCGCCGCTGGGAGAACCCCCTGCATAGTTTTATTTTACACTGGATTACCCTAAAAACAAAACAGCAAAAATGAACACTTTGTCGTTCGACGATTCTTCGTTGGATAATCTGGATCCGACATTGTCGTTGCATGACCCCAGCGAGATTGACACGGCCCTTCTTAGCGACATTGATGGTAAGAATTCTGATTTTCACTAACACAGTCACAGCATACCAGCGACAACTTTTTAGCAACCCCTTTTCGTAAATATTTTATCCACGTCCTGTCGTCGTCTAAAAACGCATTTTAAAGAGCACGAAGGGTTTACGTTCAATCATCTTCGTTAATTGTTGGTAGCTTTGTTCCAGCTAGCTAATGGCATGAACTGTATACCGTGGTAAATGTACGCTTCGAAACGTTTTACGGCGAGTGTGTCATTTAACACACGCTTCGAAAAGCATGTTTAATAAGTACAATATTAAATGTGTATAAATTGACTTCAAGATGGAGAAAAAGGCAAGGCGAACGTGCTCGTGATGGCGCCCCGCCCCCAAGCAAGTTTCCCCAAACTGAGGTTACTAGCGTTCGTTTTCTCCTCAGGAGTTCACGGAATCTCATTTGAAAGAAATTGCACGGAGGTCCATTAAACACCGAATACATTTGCTTCGGAAAAAGACAGTGACCCTATTGCATTTTTTTTTGGTTTATTATGTAGCCAAGCATGTGGCGCTGCTAGGTAGAAAAACGACTAACCCATAATTGTTTACCGTCATTAAAATATATATCTCGTTTTTAAGACTTGAGTATTCTTATTGGATTTAGAATTCAAACAAATTAAATTAACAGGGAAATAAATTAGGTCACATTAGAGACGCTAGACGGTGGCTCACTTGTGACCGATGGTAACCTCTCCGTAATGCCCTTTCCTGTCTTGGACGATACGCGCTATGATTGGACAAGAGCGATCACCTCATCCATAACACTACCGGAAATTTAAAAAGCACCCCAGCCGGCAGCCGGCGTGTTTGTACAGAAAGAAAACACAACAATGGTCTGTTATTATCATCAATTATCATTATTAGAACCATCACATTGAGACAAAAAATATTACGCGTGATTTCTCACTATGCAAATTGGAATTGGCAAATAAGGATTTCTTTGAAAGCTAACCATTTTTGTAGTCAAATTCAGAGATTTGTTTTAATCCCAAATGCATTTAGTAAAACACACATTTTCCTTCTCTGTACGACTAATATTTTGTCACTTGAAGATATTTGGTGCCCTTGTTTTTTCTCTTGCACATCACTGTTCCTGGATGACAATGACAATAATATGATAACAATAATACAATGTATAACATATTTAGTAATAGCTATGGGTTAAGGCATAGATTAGGTAAAACAGGTGGACTTTTTTGGTGAAATGTCATTGCTATGAATACAACACATGGTAAAATCAATCAAATTTTAAATAAAAAAATGAATATATCCAGACAACCTATTGTGTGTGTGAAGAAAGTAAAGATATATTTTCTAATTCAGAAAGCATCAAAAATACATTCAGGGACACATTCAAGTTTGGAGTGGACCCTGTGTGATTGGTGCCTTGTAAAATGTTATACGTGGTTGTCATATTGAGTCCTCCTTTCAATTTTAGCGATGCTTTTAATTTTCAGACATGCTCAAGTTCCTCCACCAGGAAGGGGACCTCGGAAGCCTCTTTGATAACCCTCCATACACAGGTGGACCCGCCGGCAGTCTGGAAGTTCCTTGTCTGCCCCAAATCGTCACATCATCCTCCCCCCTGCCCACCGCAACTGCGCCTCCATCCACGTCTTCTTCATCCTCCTCCGTCCTGAGCAGCAGCCCCCATCTGGATGCACTCCTGGGCCCTCCCATCACCCGCAGCTCATCCAGCCCGGACAAGGCCTTCCAGCCTACCACCACCTTTCAGCAGTCCCCGCTGGCCCAGGTGTCCATCCCCAGCCCGCGGCAGCAGCCGGCGTCCCCGCAGCAAGCTCACACGGTCGGACCGCCCAAAGTGGAAGCGCCCCAGCCGGCTGTGGGCCAAGCTACTCCTGCCCTAGGAACTTCACCTCACGGGTCCCCAGTCCTAAACCCTGCATTCAACAGCACCCCCCCAAAACTCTTCACCTCCTCTTCACCGCCCCAAACTCCGCCCCAGCTTCCAAAGCAGATGCCGACGCACCTTCAGAGCCAGACTCCAAACAGAGGCCAGAACTGCTTCATAGGTATTTCCTGTGATGAATTGTCTTGAGGACTAACTCTTGGTGATTTATAGTTTATCACATGGCAATTAGTTTTAATGCTAGAGGAAAAAAGGTGACCGACATCTGTCCTTTCTTTCTAAAGTTGATAAGACGGCACACAGTTAATGCTGCTATCATGGCCTTACAATGAGATAAGAGTTCACCTCGTGGTTCATGAATATTGTAACCTGTCTGCAGAGATAAAAACAATTGCTGATTGTGGCGCACCTTCCTTGTTGTCAGTCGGCAGCACCGTGAGCCAAGCGGCAGCCACCTTGTCCTCCTCGCCTCCCAAGGTCCAGCCAATGGCCATTCAGACTCCAGTCCAAGGCTTGAGTGCTGCCTCTCCTTTGCTGGCCGCGGCGGGAAGCCCCCCCGCTCCCGCGCTTACGCCTCATGTTCAGCAAGTACCCGTGAGTGTACAACTCGGGTGGTCTGTTTCATCAGTGCTTGTTGACTGGGCGGATGGCTAGAAAAAAGATAACTGACGTGTTTCGCAGGTGTTACTGCAACCCCAGTTTATCAAAGCCGAGTCTCTGCTGTTGACCACGCTGAAGCATGACCCCTGCATGGTCACCACCGTGGCCTCCCCCACATCACTGGCCACCACGCCAGTTCAGAGCGCCTCACTGCAGGTAAATAAATTCCCAACCAGTACTTCAGTCACATCTACTGCTGGTTGTATCTATTCCTTCAAAAACAAATGTTTGGGAATCGCTAACGCTATTGAGTTGACTTGCCACCCGTTTTCTACTGCAAGTTGGGATGTAAGCTTCACAAGTAGCCATTGTGTGTACTTTGAGGCATTTGTGGGTGGGGGCACCTTCCTGACTACCGTGCCCGTCATGGTGGATGCCGAGAAGCTGCCAATCAATCGCATCATCAACAGCGGCAAGACAGGCATTTTCCCCGCCAAGGGGGAGAAGCGCACGGCCCACAATGCCATCGAGAAGCGCTACCGCTCGTCCATCAACGACAAAATCAATGAGCTCAAAGATTTGGTCGCGGGCACTGAGGCCAAGGTGGGTTATCTCCTCCATTTTACCATCCCTTAAATAAATTATGTGCTTTGACTTAGCAATACTGATTTGTTTGGTCATTGTTTTTCTGGATGGAAATAAGTAGAGAACAATCTAGTGACAGAGAGATTTTAATTGTCGATGTAGTTTAAACCAAAACTATGTTCTTGCGTGTCCTAGCTCAATAAGTCAGCCGTGTTGAGGAAAGCCATCGACGTCATCCGTTTCCTGCAGCAATCCAATCAGAAGCTCAAACAGGAGAACCTGGCACTGAAAATGGCAGCCCAGAAAAACAGTATGCACCCGTCCTGCGTTTTACCCGCACACGATTCTTTCCCACTTTCTCTGCTAATTTCTAGTCGTTGACCTTTTGGTGACGAACTCCGAGTGGAAAGGCTTGTCTAACTGCCCTCTTCTTGCAGCCGACGCCTTTCCTTCCATGCGCTTGATTGATTGCCCACCCGTCCCCCTGCATTTTGCTTTACCACAGAGTCTCTCAAGGACCTGGTTGCCATGGAGGTGGACAGAGTGGCCGACGTGAAGATGGAGCTGCCTACGCCGCCGGCGTCTGACGTGGGTTCACCCTCGTCCTTCTCGCACTGCACCAGTGACTCGGAACCCGACAGCCCGATGGGAGAGGATACCAAGGTATGACGCTGCTCTCCGGGAGCACTTTGATTTAAGAGGCCAAAATCAATATGCGCAATTTCAGCCTTTGAAAATTAAGTGATCATTTGTTAACTTTTACTACGGAAAACAATGCTTGATACTTATTTTTTTCCAAACTTAATCATATTCACTTTCTTTCATCCAAAGTGCATGAAATACATATAAAAAAAATACTACTGGCTTTTAATATTTAAGAGCATCTTGAAATTTTTTGCTTCAAGTCCAAACATAATGCATTTAAAGTAGCCTTATGAAAGTGATAAATCTTACGTTTGATAATCTAACACCCACCCAAGAATTTATCTATAAACCAGTCCATTGCCCATATTTCTTGGGAAATTCGAAAATGCCTGGAAACTTTCTGTACTTTTTTCCCCCCCTCACTTGAACGGCTCCCTGTCTTGTGCGCACCAGCCACACATGACCATGCTGGACCCATTGGCGAGCGGCAGCAGCGCCGGCGGCATGCTGGACCGTTCCCGCATGGCGCTCTGCGCTTTCACCTTCCTCTTCCTCTCCCTCAATCCCTTGGCCAACCTGATCTGCTCATCTGGCGGCGACACGACAAGCGGCGCGTCCGGTGCCCCCCGTCACGCGGGCAGGAGCGTTCTGGGCTTGGACATTGCGGGTAAGAGGAGGCGACCCGAAGTGAGGAAATACGTCCTGTGTAACACGTCTTCACTGGGCTTGTTGTCCATCCAACATGTTCTCTGCAGCAGACTCATGGGGCTGGATGGACTGGATGCTACCAACAATTCTGGTCTGGCTTCTGAACGGCATCTTGGTGTCGGGAGTTCTTATCCGCCTTCTGGTGTACGGAGAGCCTGTGACCAGACCTCATTCTGGATCTTCGGTCTTGTTCTGGAGGCACCGCAAGCAGGCCGACCTGGACCTGGCGCGAGTATGTTCGGTGTAGCTGAACGAGATGAAATGGCTTGATCGTTCAATACAATGCCATCGTAAAACCGTGAGAAACATGACTGTCTAATCGTTTATTGATTGGCTTTTTGCTGCACAGGGGGATTTTGCTCAGGCCGGCCAGAACCTTTGGACTTGTCTCAAAGCTCTGGGTCGCCCCTTACCCACCTCCCAGCTGGACTTGGCCTGCGCCTCGCTGTGGTCCTTCCTCAGATTCTGCCTTCAGCGCCTCTGGGTGGGCCGCTGGCTGGCCGCCCGGGCAGGGGGACTACGATCGGACCGCCCCCTGCAGGAGGACGCATGCAAGAGCAGCCGAGACGCTGCGCTGGTTTACCACCGCCTGCACCAGCTGCACATGACAGGTTGGTTCTGAGAGTACTTTTTTACTGCACCCAAGTAGATTCTTTTTCCAGGTGTTTGTCCTTGGTTATTTCATTTACTGGCGACTTTTCTTTTTCTTCTTACTTTTGATAAAACAGCAATACTTTCTACTCCTTGTCAGAACACATACATTACGTATACTTTTTTTTTTATTTGTGCCTCTATGAAAGCACAGAGTGTGAGTTGTTGTCTCCTGTGGCGATGCAATGCACTCATGCACATTCAAGGGTGCGTTTCTCAAAATGTGACTTGGCATACAGGCAAACTGAATGGGAGCCACCTTTCAGCTGTGCACATGGCGCTCAGCGCGGTCAACTTGGCGGAATGTGCCGGTTCCTATCTGCCCGTGGCT
Organism: Syngnathus scovelli; assembly: GCF_024217435.2. NCBI lineage: Eukaryota > Metazoa > Chordata > Actinopteri > Syngnathiformes > Syngnathidae > Syngnathus > Syngnathus scovelli. Next base: position 8,615,222 of record NC_090862.1, on the reverse strand, counting down.
TCGCTGGCCGAGGTCTATGTGTCTGCGGCGCTCCGAGTCAAAGCCAGCCTGCCAAGGATCCTGCACTTCACCTCTGTGAGCACCCTTTCGTCAGCGCTTGTTGGGTTATCTCGCGCTAAAGTCAGCCAATATATTTCGCCCAGCTGCTTGTCACGTTTTGCACAGGTGCCGTAGTAAAGTGTTTCTGAGGGACTACAAGCTGAACGACACTTGGCAATAAGTAAAAATTGATTGGCTATTAGCGTTCCAATCTGAGTAATGATTGTGTTTTTGTGTTGTTATCAGCGTGTGTTCCTGAGCAGCGCGCGTCAAGCGTGTCTGTCGTCCAGCGGGAGTGTGCCTCCGGCCATGCAATGGCTCTGCCACCCTCTTGGCCACCGCTTCTTTGTGGACGGGGACTGGGCCATTCGCAGCATCCCCAAAGAGAGCATCTATAGTCAGGCCGGCAACACTGGTAGGAAGATCTGCAATCTGGGCTTGGATGATTTGTTTTTTTAACAATTTTGTAAAGATGTAAATCATGTAAATGGTTGCCTGATTTTTCTTTCAGTGGACCCGTTGGCTCAGGTGACTCAAGCCTTCAGAGAACACTTGCTGGAAAAGGCTCTTTACTGCGTGGCCCAGCCAAAGGGGGAGAAAAGCCCCAGTCATGGCGAAGGGTGAGCAAAGCACATAAAGCACCAACTGGCCACTGCCTGATGATATCAATAAATCATAATTCAATCCAAGAACCGTATCAAATATTCTGCCTTTACAAAGGGAACAATGGCTTGGTATCAATATTTGATTGGCTGTCCTGATATTGCTGAATTGTAATCACATGAGTTCATGCTTTTCATTTTCATGTGATTGTCCTCAGGGAGTATGCAGATGCCCTGGAGTATCTGCAGCTGCTGATTAGTGCTTCCGATGCAGCTGGCGCCACATCGCAGTCCTTTGCTATTGGCTCCAACATGGCCACTGTCACAGGTAAATAACTTTTGTAACAACTACTTCACCCGTAACCACAAATATAATACCCACCATATTTGCGCCACCGAATGCTGACTGAGCCCAGTCAATAATAGTGACAAGACGCAAGTTATTGATGCCACAAGATGGCGACAAAGGACAAAGTTTTCAATGTTATGTTCAACACTTATTAAATCAATTTAATCTTACAATTAGATTGTTTTACATTCATTCCAAAATTTTACTCAACAATCGCCTGTTGCAAGCGTCATAGATATTAGCAGTAGTAGAAAAAAATTGATTAATTGTGATTTATTACGAGAAATTGTGGTCTTCATTAGTTAATAAACACTAACAGTTTTTATTTATTTTGTGATAGTATTGCCACTTGTTGCTCTTCTCCTACTGTCACTTAGGTTGCATCTGACTGGTCAAAGTCAGATGGAAAAAATACAATTCCATATAAAAAGAAAAGTTAATTTATTGCACATGTCATTGTCGCCACGACCAATGGATGGATAATAACTTTTTATTCTTGTTAGGGTTGTCACGATAACAGTTTGTAGCCTTAGCGTTTGAAAAGCAACAGCACTTTTCTTTTTCACTCTTGCTTGCCGCTGCCTGTCTTGACGTGGTCCACCGCTTCCATTTTGCCTTCATGTTCCCTATAGAAACCGCAAGCTAACTTTGATTTTCACTTTACGGAGATTGAGCGGACTGATTTCCACCCTCCCACTGTTTCACTCTGTACTTGCCAATCGGATTGCTCATCTCAGCCCAAAAAAAGTGGTTGAGCAGAGGCTGGCTCGCCAAACAGGAATCCGCTGGATTGCTCCATCTATCTTCAGGCCTGTCAAATCAGTGATCATCTTGAGAGTTGGGAGGGATGGAGGACACAGCGGGGATTTTAATGGCGGCCTTTTATTGGCACCGACTTATTGTTGGAATACGCTGCGTGCTGGCCCCATGTCCAAATGAAGTACTTTGCTCTCTTAAGCGAGTTGTCCAAACGCTCTCAGGTCTCATCGTGTTGTAAGTTTAGCAGAGGGCTGTGACAGCTTGATTCGAAAGTCAAACACAGACAGCAGATGTCTGTCGTCGCTGTCGTGCATATTAAATTCCACCCCAGGAGCTAAGCGACAATGTCAGAGCACGTTGAAGCGTGCCGGTAGCAGCGTCGTTATTTGGTCGTCATTTATCAATACTTCCAAATAGCAGCAGAAGAGAGGAGCAAAGAGTCCAAAAAAAACCTTACAAACGCCTCCAACAGATAATTTCTTTTATTCAAAGTCTTTAGTGAAAACTTTGAATAATGTAACCACTGATTAGTTGTTGATGTAGCATGGCTTCATCGTTGGGCTAGATCAGGGGTGGGCAAACTTTTTGACTTACGGGCCGAATTGGGTTGTAAATTTTGACCGGGGGGCCGAACCAGGAGCAGATGGATGTAGTGTTTGTGTGAAGTAATATAAACGACACGTAAAGATCATTGCATAAAAGGTTTTGGCCTTTAGTAGGTAGTAAAGCATGGATAATTTAAAAAAAAATTATTAACAGCATTAAAAAAAAATATTTCACCAAAAAACTACTATCAGTGATTCTCATTAAATAAGACATTGTTATTATGAATAACAGTTTACATCGCTTAAGCGCCTGCAGGTCAGACTTATGAAAGATGTTTATCTAATGAGGCGAAATCACATCAAACGGCAAACATTCTGACCAAACACATCATCTTGAAGAATCAGTGAAAGAATACATCTGAATAACGTAATAAAGAAATCAATAGTATTGTTGGTCTCCCTTTTTTGCTAGTGCATCATGGTCTGGAGTAAAATTTGTTGTGGTAATTCTTAGGATAGAGCCGAGGTGTCGGTCCGTTAACCTAGATCTGTGACGGACTTTGTTGACGTTCATGTGGCTGAACGTCTGCTCACCACGTAGGTCGAGCCAAATTGTCCACTCTTTTTTAACACTCAACACTCAGTGTCCACCTTTCTTTTCCTCGGGCCACTCATTTTAATGGAAGGTTTGTGGGTGGCTTTAGCGTAAAACTGCATCTGAAAGCTCAGCGCGCAAATTACGAGAATGCTGACGTCACAGCCCACACTCGGAATTCGGCACTGATAGAAATAGAGCGTGGAGTGCGCCGGGCCCGTACTACTGAGTACGTACACGCACTTGTGAGTGTGCACCAAGCTTTCTGTCATGGCTTTCGGGAGTCAATGCGCAGGCGGGCGCTTCCCCATCTACTGGGGAAATATAGTCATTGCAGGGAAAATGACCCCAAAAAAAAGTTAAATAATACAATTTATTCAGGTTTGGCGGGCCGGATTAAACGGCCCCAGGGGCCGTAGTTTGCCCATATCTGGGCTAGATGTTGACTTGGCACGTGAAGATTTTTGAAGCATTTTGCTGCCATCTTGTGGTGTTTACATGCTACTATAAGCCTCTTAAGCGAGGGCCATACTCGCTGACGATCTTGACCTTGTGCTGCTTTTGTCCCATTGTCTAGGCTGCGACCCCCACTCTAAATGGTGGTCCTCTGTCATTGTGGTTATCATCAACTGGCTCCAAGGGGACGACGCGGCCGCCGAGAGGCTCTATCCGACTGTTGAGCACCTGCCGCGAACGCTGCACAACGCGGAGTGAGTCGGCGCTCGGCGAGCGGATCCCTCGGTCGTGTTGTCTGCATCGCACTGACCCGCGTTTTGTGCTCGTGTGTGTGCGCCCACATGCGCGGCTCCCCTCACGCTGTCAGGAGCCTCCTGCCCAAGGCTTGTCTCAACACCTTCCGAGCGGTGCGGGCTCTGCTGTCCAAGCCGGAAAACTGCTACTTGAGTCTGAGCCACAGCGACAAGGCCAGCGCCCTGCTCAGAGACAGTCTCAACTTGGGCCCGCACTCTCACAGCTCCACTTTAGACAAGGTACGCACACACTGGCACTTACAAGCGTGCAAATTTGTTTGCCATAAAAGTTGTTGCTTATCACTCCTGAGAGGGCACTCTGCGTGTGTGCGATGGTGTCTGTCTTGAAAGTATAAAACATGCTCAAGCACGTACGCAAATACTCGGTGACAGATGTGCCCGCACATGGCCATGCATTAAGTTGTAAACACAAGGAAATTGCCTGCACAACCGCATCATCACTCACACTACGCATACAGGTGCGCGCACACGCAGCAAATGGTGCACAGAATGTTTTTTTTGGCCTGAGCTGTGGTGCATTGTAGTTGCATTGCATGTCTGTACGCCAAGTGCAGTGTTCCTGCAGCGCAACACAGAGCTGAGCCTCCAACAGCATTTTTACTCGTTGATTTTTTTCAATGGCTATGTCAATATTTGTGCACAACCAGATATGACAGCAATATCCAGTAAATTGGCGTTGTTTTGATTGCCTCAAATCGTGACGAGATACAAAAAGTCCACTCACCAGCGACGTTAGGAATGCTCTGCAAATTTTTTCCTGCAAATGCCAAAGCACAAATAGGTTTCTCTCGACATAAAATGGATGGATGTCCATTATCTAATGTGCCATCGATGCCCATTTTATCCGCAGGTGGTGCAGTTGCTGCTGTGCGACTTGCTGTTGGTGATGAGGACCAATGTGTGGCGTCTTCAGCAACAGCAGCTGCAGGGGGCGGGTGCGGCCAGGACGGGCTCCGCGGGGGTCCAGCAGGCCTCCCCGCCCGAGCTGCAAGGCTTTCAGCAGGACCTCAGCTCTTTACGCAAGCTGGCGCAGAGTTTCAGGCCAGCCATGCGAAGGGTATGTACACAAGCGAGCAAGAGAGTGTGAGTGTGAGTGAGTGTGAGTGAGTGTGAGTGAGTGTGAGTGAGTGAGTGAGAGTGAGTGAGTGAGTGAGTGAGTGAGTGAGTGAGTGAGTGAGTGAGTGAGTGAGTGAGAGCGAGAGTGAGTGAGTGAGTGAGTGAGTGAGTGAGTGAGTGAGTGAGTGAGTGAGTGAGTGAGTGAGTGAGTGTGTGAGTGAGTGAGTGAGTGAGTGAGTGAGTGAGTGAGTGAGTGAGTGAGTGAGTGAGTGAGTGAGTGAGTGAGTGAGTGAGTGAGTGAGTGAGTGTGAGTGTGTGTGAGAGAGAGAGCGAGAGAGAGCGAGAGAGAGCGAGAGAGAGAGAGAGAGAGAGAGAGAGAGAGAGAGAGAGAGAGAGAGAGAGAGAGAGAGAGAGAGAGAGCGAGAGAGAGCGAGAGAGCGAGAGAGCGAGAGAGCGAGAGAGAGAGAGCGAGAGAGAGCGAGAGAGAGCGAGAGAGAGCGAGAGAGAGCGAGAGAGAGCGAGAGAGAGCGAGAGAGAGCGAGAGAGAGCGAGAGAGAGAGAGAGCGAGAGAGAGAGAGCATGTGAGAGAGAGCGCCGCAAGTTAACTTGATTATTTGAAAGCAGCGCTACTGGCAAAGCCAAGCAACAAGTATGAGTCATCGTTACTTGACTCCTTGATTCACGCATTCTTGTCCCCCTTCTCCCGCAGTTGTTCCTTCATGAAGCCACGGCCAGGCTGATGGCGGGGGCCAGTCCCACGCGCACGCATCAGCTGCTGGATCGCTCGCTGCGACGTAGAGCCACGCCTGGAACCAAGACAGGTGGGTTGCTTTTCGACAAAAATTGCACTCACAGCTTTAGGGCTAGGGTTAGTTTTAGGTTAGGGTTAGGACAGACTGTCATTTGAATTGATCATTTAATAAAAACTCTGGAGAAATGGAACATTTTGTCACTGTCAGGCAGAATCTTTGTATGTGTGCAATTTTATTATTCATTTCAAAAGTGGTGGTTATTCTTTTTGTCTTCCTCAAAATGAGTCAAATTGACGTGGGGATTCTGTCAGCACCGATGATCATCATTTAGAAGACTAAGCTGATTGTGTCCGACAGAGGAGTGCGAGGCACGGCCGGGCCAGCGCGAGCAGGCGGAGGCGGTGATGCTGGCGTGCCGTTACCTCCCCCCGTCCTTCCTGTCTGCCCCCGGCCAGCGGGTGGGCATGCTGGCCGACGCCGCCCGCACGCTGGAGAAGCTGGGAGACAAGCGCACCCTCCACGACTGCCAGCAGATGATCATCAAGCTGGGCAGCGGCACCACCGTCACCAACAGCTAAGAGGACCCCACCCGATCAACTGACTCGTCTTGGGACCCCGTTTGTAGAAAAACAAAACTCAAGTTCTCGTTTGAACAGTGTTTTCCCACCTCGGAACTTTCTAGATTTCTTAGCAGAATCTGGGAAGTCTGAGCGCGAGTCCAGCGTAGTGCTACAGTTTGACCTCAGAGAGGCGCCAATGCATCCTCAGCTAATTGATCGCGCCCGTTTTCCCAGAGAGTTGCTTCTTTTCATTTAATGAGAAGAAAACAACCTTAAGAGATCTATGAATGAGGTTATGGCTTTGTTTGGTTATGATGTGTACATATAATATTAATAATGTATTTATAATCTGTATGGATTTTGATCCTGCAGTATTTGGCCTATGTGGAAGAGCGAATGCTGCTTTCGAGGGTTGCATTGTCATGGCGATTGAGCGTCACCAAATCGGAAAGGTGACATTTTGCGCGTGATCTTTGGTGGGGCGAGCCTGTTTGTGTGTCGCCATGCTAACTGTTAAGTGCAGCCCCCCCAAAGAACTGTTTTCTTCCAAAGAGGACATCTTCCCACGTTTGAATAGCGCTGGTTTGTGTTTCACTGTTTTCGTAGTTGCAGCTTAAAGTGTAAAAAAAAAAAGAATTTTGGTATTGCATTTTCATTACGGGAAGTGCATGTTTATGTGTGGCACACGATTCAAAAGATAATGTTTTGGGGTCCTTGTATATTTTCATCACCAAGATCCATGTCCACATTTAAACATTAAAAACTTTTTAGGAAACCTCATCTTTTTCTTCTCATGTTTATTGCAGTGAAGTCGAATGCTCTAAAAGTTATGCAATTTGGAGTAAGTATGGTCCTGACTTGTTCGCTCAATTAATCGTTTCAGATAGTAAGCCTTTTTTTTTTTTAAATGTATTAGTAAGGCCTTTTTTTTTTCTTTCTTTTTTTTTAGTAAAAACAAAAACCTGTACAGTAAGTTGTTTTTCGGGAAAAAATATAGCTTTTTATAAATAAATGAATGAAAACCTTACTATAGAGCCTTTTATGAAAAATAAATCATGGGATAAAAATCAAGCAAAAAATAAAACACACTCCAAAACTTAACATTACAAAGAGATGACATATCTGCATCGGTTGATTCTTTTATTATTTATTATATAAGCAATAACGTATTCCATTTTATATAGAAAATAAACATCTCTAGGAAATACTATACACAGTTATTATTAGTACAGCACATTTTACATTTAAACAGCATCAAATACTTCTGTACACCATGAAAGAAACCGTCAGAAAGGTATTCTGTTTGGCACGCCGTTGTTTTTTTTTTTTTGTTTTTTTTTTATTTACGCACCGAAACATCACCGAGACATGTCACCTAGACCGTCACGTGAGCGGACACCTCGTGCGGCGTGTCGTCACGCGGCGTGGCGTCAGAGGCTACATCGAGACCACACGTGCGCCGTGGCTCTCCCAAAAATTGGATTCACATATCGTGGCCACAGGAATACGATTTCAAAATGTGCAGAAGAGATGTTGTGAGACAACCAGACCCCTGGTTGGACCCTTGGAGCCTTGCAATGCAAAGATGATGGCAACAATGGAAGAGTTGTACCCATTTTTTGTCACCTGTTTTGTTACCGTTTCCCAAGGGCGGTGTGATGATGTGGTTAATGCACATGAATATACAAGATAAGAGTGTTGTACAGTAGTGCCTTGAGATACTCACTTTGTACTGTGAAAAGCTCAGAACTTCCTCCATTGAACGAAAATGAAAATTGTCTGTGGCGGCCTCCGTCTCAACTCCTCTCAGCTCATCAGTGCGGCACTCATACTGGCTCTCATCGTTCTCCGCAGAGCATAAAGAAATATGATTGAAATACGTATGATATTGTCTGCCTGCCTACATGTGCTGCTTGGAGATATGCACAGTAAAGTGACGCTTAGGAAGATCACACACACACCTTTTGGCCTGCAGACAAAGTGGACAGATGATGGCAACCTATCATCTGTGATGATGGCACCCATCTGAAAGACACACGCACGCACGCACGCACGCACGCACGCACGCACGCACGCACGCACTCACTCACTCACTCACTCACTCACTCACTCACTCACTCACTCACTCACTCACTCACTCACTCACTCACTCACTCACAGACAGACAGACCTTGCTCGGCATTTCAAGCAGACCTCCTCCCCCCCCCCCCCTTGTCCAGAAAACGTTGGGTCCCCGAGTCCTTGAGGAGTTGCTCTCTGGAGGAGCATCTTTCTCTTCCGCCTCTCAGAGTTCTCTCTCGATGCCGGTGTGGGAGCGCCGCCTCGGGGCGCGGGGCCCGTCCGTCATCCTGTCCGTTTTTATAGGCTTAGCTGGCTGTTAGGACAGCGTTTATCTTTGCCTTGTTCCTGCGAGGTGGTCCAATCGGATATCTTACAAATCCTGAAAAGGCACGGAGGGGAGACGGGCGTGAATACAACACACGTGCGCACACACTCGCACACGCGCGCGCAATTGAGCGTTTTACGGTTGGAGTGAGTCGGATTTTAAATTAGGATTGCCTTAAGGTTTCAAATTATGGTTTTAATTTCGTTTGAGGGTTTCAAAGTAAGGTTTTAAATTAGAGTAAGGGTTTGAAAATGTATAAAATCAGAGTAAGGGTTTCACATTGGAGTTATCCGCAGTTTCCGGACATGATGTAACATGTTTTTTTTCCACTCGCGTGCAGCCTTTGATACGGTTCCTCCCGAAACGAAGATGCGCTACAGAGTCGTTAAATCCACTCGGGCTTCAAGCCTCTCCGGCGGTGCACGTGTGCCTAATGAAGCGGCCTCTAATCACGGACGCTTGCCATTCATCTTGCATATTGGAGCGGTGCGCAGCAGGAACGCCCACTAATTGCGCCGATTCGGCGGCGGAGAAGCGCTTGGGCTTCGGCCCTTCTCCTCCTCTGCACGCCTGCCGGCGACGCCTTCTTCTCTCGCCTCTTTGATTGCGTCGCCTCGTCTGATTTTACTGTCCCCGTTTGTCTGTGGCGCCCACGCAAACAAGCCGCTTCGCTTCTTTCCTGCCTCGCTAGACGCGCAACCAGCGATGTGTTAATGAGCCTCGTGAGTCATGCGTCACCTGCGTGGCGTTTTTTTGCGACTTCACCTTTTGTGTGTGTTCGCAAAGGGACCCTTGGGTGTGGTGTTTGCGTTTGTGCACTAGGCGCTTTGATTAGGCTTTGCGGCTTAAATTGGCTCAGCACCGACCTACACGCACACACACGCTCGCTCACGCACACCTCCGCTGATGACAGCTTTTCCTCCTCCTGCTAACAACAAACCACTCACTCTCTTTCTTGCCCTCCCTTTTCTCTTCTCGCACTCGGCTGCCTTGTGCGGCTCAGACGGAAGCGTCGGTGAAGGGAGTGGGGGGGGGGGGGGTGAGGAGATCAGGGGAGGGACGGATGAAGGCGGCATGACTAAAAATGGGAAAGAAGAATGAAAAAAAAGAGGCGGGAGCTCGTTGGGGATAAGAAGTGAACGCAACAGCTAAAGCAGCGGGGGGGAGGCGAGGAGGCGCCAAATAAGCCGAGTGAGGGAAGGAAGGAGGAACAAGACGAGAGAAGAGGAAGCGTGTATGTGCGTGTGCGCGCGCGTGTGTGTGTAGCATGCGAGGCGCGTCGCGTCGCAGGCAGGCAGTGATGGTGGGTGGGGTGTTTTGATCAGCAGCCAGCGTTTCATCACTGTCAGTCTGCGCGGAGGAGAACAGAAAGAGGAAGGAGGGAGGAAGCGAAGGGGGGAGAAGGAGAACCTCAACGCACCGATGCTCCCTGCTGAATGTCATCCTCACACCCCCTTCCCCCGCCTTCTCCCGCTGCCTTTGACCTTCCTCTTTGAGGCTGCAGTGAGGACCTAAAACCACCAGATGGCGTCTTGCTGACAGCAAAGCCGTCCGTACCCCCGTCCGTCCGTCCGTCCGTCCGTCCGTCCGTCCGTCCGTCCGTCCGTCCGTCCGTCCGTCCGTCCGTCCGTCCATCCATCCATCCATCCATCCATCCATCCATCCATCCATCCATCCATCCATCCTGCCACTGCCACGAGGGCTCCCTGTAGTGGATAATGCGGACTCATGTTCTTTGGGATGTTCTTACCTCATGTTTGGGGCATTTGATGGAGAAGTCATCTTCGTGGAATGTGCAGCCTGCACAGTTTGGGAGAAAACAAAGACAAACAAAACGGTCAATAGAAAAGAGTTGGATTCCAGCACGATTAGCACGACCTGAAAAGAAGAAGAAGAAGGAAGCAGCAGAGGATACAAGAGGAAGCAGTCCGTCACGTATGGCCGACGCACGCAGCAGGAGGGAAATGGGCCTACTGTGCCCCCATTCCCCCGCCTCCCCCCGCCCGCCCCCAGGTGCCTCGGCAGACTTTCAAATCTTCAGCGTGACGCATAAAAGCCACCATATGAAACAAAAAAGATGGCTTCTGACCCTATCGTGCACAAACATTTTGGGATAAAACTTGCCCGTTCGGCCATCTTGTTGCAGACTAAAGCATTTGAATCCGCCCTTCCTCCTGCTACCCCGGCTCGAGCACTTGTCTTACTTCTTCATCTGCTGCTTCACAATGCTCTCGCTCCCTGCTTGCCCCACCCCCGGCTGGACTCTGGTCTTGGCTTACCTGTCTCTTTGGCGCAGGCGTAGTGGTACTTCCGAGAGCAGCTTCTCCAGCAGCAAGTGAGGGACGCCCCTGCAGTCTGGCACTTGTGGCAGCTCTGGGGTTCGTCACAGTGAGCGAGCGCGTTCGGGGAAAGAAAGGGAAAAGCAAAAGTAGGAACATCAGCACAAAGCGGTTGCTCGGCAACGCGGCGATGTTCGTGTTCGTACCGTTTGGGCCGAATTGGCGGCGGCTTCCTTCAGTCCGTACAGTCGGCCGGCCAGCACAATCACGCCTTTGGTCCAGATGGCGCAATTTTCATGAGCCCAGTGCTCACTGGCCTCGGCTTCATCTTGCAGCCTTCGGAGCCAACCCTCTTGGTTCGCGCAAGGTCCGTCCTGGAGCCGGCTCATCCTCTTTAACCTTTCGCGAAGGCTTATTCTTGGAGGAAGGCCCGTTCTGTCTTTTCCGTCTGCTCGTCCGTACGGCCGGCGGCGACGTCTGGCGCTTCGGCTCTCCCGCGCGTTATCTCCTTCCTTGACTTCCTCGACGGCCTTTGACGATGCGCGCGGTTCTTCACTACCTTCATCCAGGTCGGCTTTCCCTGACCTTCGCCCGAGGGAGACGGCGGGCTCGGCGGTCAAGAGTTTCCGAGGAAGTCCGTCTTCGGCGTAGTACGGTCCGCACAGATCGCCCAGATCGCGATAGTTTGAAGGTTTTGCGCACAGGCAGCAGGTGAGACGTCTACCGGTTAGATCCGGATTGAATGCCGGCCCTTGGAGCATGGCGGCAGTATGCGGCACTACTTTTGCCACCGTGAAAGGATTCTTCATCCGGAGAATTCCCTTCTTTCTTCGTCTCTGGAAAACGTGCACATCCTCTGGCTTGTTGACGATGGCACACCAAGATGGAAAGTCTCTGGAGTTGTTCATGCGCACGTAGGGACAGAAAGACTGCTGCTGCTGCTGCTGCTGCTGCTGCTGCTGCTGCTGCTGCTGCTGCGGCTGCTGATGCTGGATGGGCCTGGTTCGGACTCTCCTGACAGAAATGCTCTCAGCCTGCTTGTCTGAGATGGTCAGCACGGGACCCACAACGCCGTCTTTGTGCTCCTCGTCACGCTTGTCTGTTTGCGTCTGGAGCTTTTCCGCTTCGCAGCCGGCAGCCCTCACGACGGCCTCGATGACCTCCAAGGCGTCCTTCATTCCGGGTTTTGGCCCGGGCTTTTTGTACACTTTGAGCGGCTTGTCGGACGTCTCCTCCATCCCCCGTTTGCGCTTAGCTGCGTGGGCGAATGGTTTTCTTCCCCTTTTGGATTTCTGGAGGACTTCTGCGCCGTTCACCTCGGGGCATTCTTTGATATCATCGGGAGCGATTGGCAGTCGGGGCTCCTCTAAAGGCATGGTGGTCTCCTCTGCTATCGCATCTTGTTGCTCCGTGGGTTCCACTTTGATCTCCTTTGCTGTTTGGGTTTCTTCAGGCTGAGCTTTTCGTTTCCTCTTCTGCTTCAGGTGCATCTCGTGGTTATTTTTAATGGCCCTCTGCTTGGCAGCTCTCGGGACTGTCACAATGAGCTCACTTGCTTCCAAAGCTACGACGGAGGCATCTGTGCTCTCCACCATGGCCCATTGCTTCCGCTTGGAGGACTTGGGTGGGGGTAAATCAAGTGCTTTTGCCTGTTGGGTCCAATCTCCTCGAGGACCGAGGTCTACCTGAGCCCCCATCGCCCTTTGGACGTTGCACATTGGCCCTTGGTCATTGGCATCCTCTTCTTGTCTCCACTCTTGTGTTTCTCGACTTATCTCCTGCGTGTCACTTTCTCGTTTGACCTCCTTTCTGGCAATGCCGTCGAGGTGTTTGGCAACCGCCTGTCTATTTTTCACTTCACTTTCCATCATTTCAGTGCCGTTGACAGGAATAGCCGTCAGGACGACAGCATGGGGAGCAAAGTCCTTGGTCGTTGCTTCGCCGTTGAGATTGACGTCCGTCTGAGGAGTTTGGAGATACTTCTTGGAGCTTGGCGAGGTGATCTTCTGCACCATGGCCTCGTATTTCAGCCCTCTGCCCTTACGTGGAGGAAGAACTTTTGTTCGAGCGGGGCACTGCGCAGGCAGCGGTGGTACGTCCCCTTGATCGCTTTCGGGAATATGTTTGGTTGGGTACGGGAGCGCGGGCTCTGTGGTGGTTGGCCCTCTCTTTCTTCTGGGACCCTCTTGAGGTGCGGAGACAACCTGCTCAGGCAGTTGGAGTGCTTTGGCTTTAGGCTTGGGACCCCTCTTTTTCTTGAGTGGCACCAAAGAGGGATCCATGGCTGACTGATATGTGAGTGGAAGCAATTCTTCACTATTTTCAGCTGGAAGCAATGCAGGAGCTTTTGTTGTCGTCTTTTTCACCATATGTGGATTTGGCTGCACTTCCACTTTCTCAGAACATTCAATTGTGCCACTTTGGGTTGTTACAACGTCCTCGTGTAGGTTTTTCTCCTTTTCTTTGGCCTGTGGGGGCTTTCTTGACCTTAAAGTCATATTTTTAGAGTCATTTTCTTGTGCTTTTATGTCATCCGGCGACTTTTGGTCACGGTTGATGACTTTTATATCCTGGTTTATTTGTGATAGCGTGGCCTTGATATTTTTCCTGCCCCTGCCTTGTGGCTCTGTCAAAATGATTTCTTCCTGTCGCGTCTGCTTGGCTCTGGAAACTGAGCCTTTGGGGCGACCGACGGGGGCCTTGACGGCCGGCAAAGCCTCTTCAGATTCGAATCCAGGCTTTGAAATAGGTTTGGGCCCAGGTTTTAAGCCTGCTTTTCGTTTCCCCGGAGACTCTATTTTTTCCGCCGGATCTGGTGTACTTGGCACATCCTTTAGTCCTGATTTGAGTCCTGCTTTTGGGCCAGGTTTTAGGGCGAGCTTAGGGCCTGGTTTGGCTGCCGGTTTTGGCCCTGGCTTGGATCCATTTTTCAGTGCTGGTTTGGATCCAGGTTTTGGGCCTGGTTTCCTCTTCAAATGATCCTCGCCTTTGGGTGAGAAGTCTGCTGCATTGAAAGAGCGGGTGCACATTCTTGATCTCAGTCCTTCGGCTAACATCGTGCTTGTCTGGCTCACAATTGATTCCTGGTGCGCAAGCTCAGTTTGGTCTGGGAACAGCATCATTTTGGCTGAAGGCCTGCAGGCGTTTTCAGAAGCCAGGGGCTCCCCGTCTCGCTCCTTCTCTTGGTCCCGTTCCATGCTTAGCTGTCGCCTGATGGCCACCCCTGAAAGCATGGTTTTCCTTCTCCCCCTTGTATGCTTGCGCCCAAACGCTCTGGGCTGAGCAGACGGGGCCACGGGCTCTGGCTTGGCCAAAGGGGTCACGGCGCTGGAGCAGCTGAGGCCCGGCTCCATGTCCTCATCGCCTTTCTTTGGGGAGGGCGGTGTGTCCGCCCAGGAGGGGGCTGATGGAAGAATCGACTTGCCAGGCAACTGAGGAGAGTCGGGCTCCAGCACTTTAGCGTCGCTGTGATCCATGTGATCCCTGGACTGGGCTGGAGTTGCTGTTGTCTTGTCGTTGAGGGCCGAGAAGACGGGCATAGCAGACTGTGGCTGCGGTGCCGTGTCGCCGATGGCCGATTCTCTGGACGAAGCATCCGGGGCTGTGACCACATTTGGATGCGCGGGCACTCCCGCGAGCTCATGGTCGCCGTGGAACTCTGGTCTTTTCTCTGTCCTGGCGCAAAGGTCGGCAGAAGGCTTCTCAGCGCCGTGTCTGTTCTTCATGATGTCAGAATTCACTGACTGGCCGCCGTTCTCCTCCTCCACTGGTTCGTTTCTCACCTCATCAGACGGGGGTGGGGAAAGAGCACGTTGCGTTGGTTCATCAAAGTCTGCTTCGGGTCTACGGTTTTCCTCCTCCTGTTGGTCTTTCTCAAGCGACTGTTTGCTCTCTGTCTTTCTGGAGTTGTCTTGCTCCAAGGCCTCACTTTGAGGGGTGTTGTCTGAACTGTCCTCCTTCTCTGTGGAATATTGATCCTGTTCAAGGTCACTTGCAGGATGGAAAGGCAACATTTTCAGAGAGCTTTCGGAAGCAATTGATGACTCGGATTTGTATGCTTCTTTTATCTCTTGGCCGAAATGGTGGCTCAAGTCAGAGCAGGCGGCTGGGGACTGTTCGAGTGAATCTGGCTCATATTTCCTCCGAACCGCTTCATACGGCGTCTCGGCATAGCAAAAGTCTTTGTTTTTGTTGACTTGATTGTACAGAAATGAACATTTGCTCTCATCTGACCATTTCTCTCCCTTCTCTGTCAGTTTGGCGACACAGGCATCTATTTCATAGTCAGGTGTTTTGGGCCGAGTCTCCACTTCTTGCTCAGTTGATTTCTCTGTCCACGCCGATTCCTCAAAGTTTTCTTTAACGGGCTGACTGATCCGCTGTATGTCGGAAGATGAGTCGGTGTCGGGTTTAACGGGACTGGGAACCGTAATGCTCCCCTCAGCGACGCTCTTCACAGGAGCGCCATCTTCCTGCATTGACTGACATCGAATTGGGTCGGGAGTGAAGTTGTGCAATCCAGAGTCTCCAGACCTGGTGGACACGTCATCTGGAGATGTCATGGAACAGGACGACATTGTGTCCACGTTGATGTGGGAGTTGTTGGCAGGCTGAGCTGGACTCCTGCCCTGGTTTCTGTAGTAGAAGCTCCTCTCCAGTTGCTCATCACTACTGCTGGAGTAGCCCCCCTCGTGCAGTTCCATTGGCATCCGAGGATGCTGCACGTTCGAGTAAAGGTCTTGCGCCGGGCCGCCGCTTAAACTACCGGCACTTTCTGAATATGGACTTTTGTAGCCCTCACCCTTTTTCAAGGATGCCGCGCTGCCAGAACTACTGCTGCTTCCACCACTGTTCCGTTTCGAGGCTTTCTTGTTGGCCACCAGAGTCTCAGAAAGCAGCAACTGTTGGACGTTGTTGGATATGTTCTCAACCTGAGAGGTGAGGGCATTCAGGCTCCACAAGCTGGGGTTGGACAGCAGTTTCTCGGAGAAGCGCTCTTTCACGCTCGGTCCTGGAAGCGCGTTGGTGAAGCTGTGGGCTGCCGCGTGGGGCACGCTGGGGGACGGGTGCGAGCGTGGGGGCAACAGCATGGTGTTGGATGCGCCATGCTCTTGGTGGCCCGTCGAGGAAGACGACGAGGACAAGGCTGCCCCCGGGGTGATGGGCGGTTGGCCGTACTGGAATGATTCGGGATTGGTCATCAGCGGCGACGGGGTGGAGCTGTATGAAGGTGAGCGTCCCAGCGAGCGTGCGGGTGAGTGGCTCGAAGAGGGACTGCAAGTTTGATAATACTGCTCGGGTGACCTGACAGACAGTTCTGAGAGACAGTAGTTTGCTTGCGGTTGGCTGAAGTGCTGGTATTTGGGGTTGGGGTGGGCTTCCTGTGGGTTGCTCATGGCTTGCAGAGGGGGCTGTGGCTCATAACCTCTGGAGTGTTGGTAGCTGTAGCTGTTCTGAGATGCCCGGTAGGCTCCTTGCTTCAGGTTACCGAGGCCGCTCATTTGTCTGCCGTACTGCGAGCTCGGCGGCACGCTGTAACTTTTATAACATGGCGGCATGGGGCTGCACTTTTCTATGTACGGTGAAGGAGAGGGGGAAGGTTGGGGATAGTGCAGGTGACTTTGTGGGTACATCAACGGTGAAGGGTTACTTTGGTGTGACTGCTGATGGGGGCTGGGATAAGATGCCTGGGGGCACTGGGTCTGAGAGTGGCCCAGCATGTTCTGGTCCATGTACTGTGAGGAGTTAGGGGCGGGTGGACCTCCAGCCTCAAGTCGCCCGACCATCTCGTGCTCATACGACGTCAACTGAGCCGGGTCTTCCCATTTGTGCTGGAGGTGGCCCCCGCTCATGTACTGGGCTGAGTAAGTCCCGGGGCCCATGTGGTTACTGTAACCACCGTGACCTTGTAGAGGGTGGCCGGAACTTGGTGGAGGGAATTTGGGGACTTTCTTCTTTGCCTGCGAGGGTGCCGAGCCTCCGTTTCCATTCCCGCTGTTGACCGGGAAACCAGGGTAGGCTGGATGGCTATAACAGTCCTTCGGTGCTCCTGCAGTTCCTGCTCCTGCAGCTGCAGACATGCTTGTAGTGTTCACCAGTGAGCGGGCGTCATAGGCTGACCTTGAGAGCCCCGGGCCCGGGCCTGGATGCGGACCAGGCCCCGGGTGGGGTAGCTGAGGGTGGGCATGATGCGGGTGTTGTCGGTACGTCTCCAGGCGGGATAATTCGTGGGGCTCCTGCTGGTAGCAGGGTTGGTTGCTGTGGTAACCACCGGCGCGCTCACGGAAGGACTGCATCGCTACCACAGTCTGAAAGCAGAACAGGGTGGGGGAATTGTTGGTAAAGAGGGGGTGGGGGTTCTGAAAACATGGAGAAATGGGGCAGGGGGACATAAGACACTCATGAGATACTCTGTATACTTTCATGGTATCAAAAAAAATCAATAAGTCGATAGATGGTAGTTCAATCACTTAATTGGCACAGTTCGATCCCGATTCCGTTGCACTGATGCTGGTATAAGGAATTCAATTGCAGTTTCAAGCTCCAAATCTTCATCCAGCTTCACAACGGAAGAGGAAGACGAGGAGACGTAGTCACCAGGAGACGAAGCTCTCAGCTCAGTCTGTCAGCGTGTTTTTCTGTGCTGTACGAGCCTGCCGCCTCCCGCACAATACCCCGGCTTGCAAGCGGCCCCAGGAAGCGCCACCAGATGCGCGTTGCCATTATTCATGTCTGAAACGGGCAATTTGCGCACACGCACATGCACACGAACACACACACACACCCACACACACGCATGCACACACACACACAAACTGGACAGGTCGACGCAGTGTAATGCAATGCAACATGGTACGTTGCACACACTGGTACAACGAGGTGAGCTCCGTAATGAGCTTTCCCTCCTGCTGGAAGAGGCCGACGTGTGCGTAATTGACTGCCATGGGCTGCGCACGCCTCACAACTCGGCGAGGCCGTCGAGCCGCTCGGGCAACATTTGCGTACACCGCGAGCACTTTCCTGGGCTAAAACGTTGCAGCGATGACCCTTCCAGACGGCAGATTCCGGTCTATAAGCTTACATCAATAAGCCAGAGAGTGGAGACGACGGCGAGAAGCAAGAGAGGAGAAAATCTGATTGTTCAGCTGGATGCTTTAGAATGTAGCGAGCCGCCACACAGTTGCACTCCTCTCTCGGCGCCTTGGTCGCTTTCTTTCGCATCAGCTTCACAGGCGCTTTGAGACGGGATTTATCTTCTTTTACCACACGCACACCCCAACACAAAAGGTGACCTTAAAGCGGTCCTGCGCGTGAAATATAACGAGGCACCCGGTAGGGCTGCGCGTTTGGGGGAGGTGTGCAAACCCATTCGCGTTGCCCAGACAGGAGGGGTACCCGGCCGCCAGGGTGGAGGGACGGAGTGCCGCGCCGCGTTCACCTCGTTGTTGTTAATGGTGCATGCAGATGTGTTTCATATCGCGAGCAGGCGGAGCAGGCCTGGAAGCTAACGTAAACACACTTGCTCATCAGCACAGTCCAAGTCAAACAACGTACCATCAAAAATAAGGCAAACAGACTCCACCCATCAACATATCAGGCTGAAACACTCATCATCTAAGCGGATCAACTACATGGCAAACCAAACCTCTCACCAGTCAACACTAACACCTCTCGAATTACATGCACAAAAATAACACACACACACACACATACACACACATGCAGGCACACATGCAGGCACACACACACACACACACACACACACACACACACACACACACACACACGCACACACGCACACACGCACACACGCACACACACACACACACACACACACACACACACGCACACACACACACGCACGCACGCACACACACACACACACACACACACACACACACACACACACACACACACACACACACACACACACGCACACACACACACACACACACACACCTCCCATCATCAGTGCACCCACTTTGCTTGCTAGGTGGTGTTCTCCACAGCTAACTACTATGATCCCCCCCCCTCAATCACTGCGGCTGTGTTCCGGACCAAGCCAGCAGTAAGTGAAATTCATGGCCGTGGAAGGCGAGCAACATTGGTTCCATGCGTCACACATTGCAGGTGTCTTTGTTTTGTGTGTGTTGCTCTAAATTGGCCTCAGTATGACTCCAAAGAAAGCAAAAACTGCTAGTGATAGTGTTATTCCAAAATTTTGAAGCGGCTAATTCGCGAGTGTGATCCTGCTGACAGCAAGGAGTAAAACGAGCTAGGAAGGAGGCTGAAAAAAAAAAAACAGACTCCAAGAGGGAGGCATTGATCTCAGCCACAAAAAACTAGACCCGCCCCTGCATGAAAATCAAGACGCTGATTAAATCAAATGGTTGAAGGATACACGGTTAGAAAAAAATCTTGAACTTTAACTGAACTTCTTGGGTGGAGACTGGCAACACAGACAGACAGACAGACAGTGTGACCAGGCGGTGCGGGGAGGTTAGGACCCTAAGGGAGAGGCTCGGGAGATGGATTCAGCCAATATCTGCTCTGACATTTGTAAGTGTCCCGTTGTCATGGCACACGGCTGGATGTCAGTCGCACAGAATAATCGTCCGGCCGCGTCGAGAGGAGCGCGGTGAGGCTATCAAATGGCCGCAAATGGACAGATGGATGGCAAATGAGGCGCCAAAACCGGCTGCCGCTCAAGAAGTGACGGATCCAGAACAGATCCAGATCTGATTCTGACAACCAGCCAATGGGACCACAGGGATTTGAGGTTTTGAGATCTATTCACATTTCAATAACATTTTTCACATCAACAACTACACAAACATCAAAAGAATCTTGGTACATTCAGTCTTGATAAACAGTTGGAGCCTTGATGGATGAATCCAAACGATTCCATTTCGCCACCCAACAGAAAAATGTTGGAAAACAAAGCATCGTCTGGACTGCACCTCTTTTCCTCCGACTCGGCCTATCTTTGCCAATATGGCCCAAAGCCTTATTGAAGGGATATTAAAGTCGAGCAAGCGCTTCCTCGTCTTCGACTTGATGAAAACCAGTAATGCGGTATTTGTTGGAGGCGGACGGAAGTGGCTGGCCGAAACGCCTCAATAGCATCCAATCGTGAGGAAACGCAGCTTGGCGCCGCTCGATTTTTGAGAGACCATTTTAGTTGTGTGAGGCACGGCGGTTAGCGTTTGCGCATGTGTATGTGTGTGTGTGTGTGCGCGTGTGTGCGAGAAATGCAATTGCCTCATCTGTGGGGTGGAGGATGACTCATCTACATTCACAGACATGACTGTGCTCTCACGCTGACGAGGATGACACTTCACACGAAAATGTCGAACCAACACACCAACAAAAACTAGTTTGAGTATCTAGCTCCCGTTTTCTCTAAGATATTTTTTTGCGGATGTAGCTGTTTCAACACATCTGTTGCGTGGAGATCAGGCGGCAGATGCCGAACAGGTGAGTGCGGACACAATGCCAACCTTTTTCTTTTGCGCTGTCTCTGAACTTGACGATGCCTGCTGACCTTTAGCGGAGGAACAAACAGCGCCAAGCGACGCCATCCAAAAGCAGACACAATAACAACAACACAAAGAGCGGAGTGCGTCGTTGCCGTGGCAACGGGGGAGCCACTCAGTATGCTAGCAGCATGGAGAAAGCATGCAAGATGAACATCTGGCCGCAGGGTGTCAATGACAGGTCGGCGTGTTTATCACGCATTCAAAACATGCACAAATACATCATCATCATCATCATCATCATCATCAGTCAAGGTTGATCTAATAACATGAAAAAAAAACTATATATATTAACCTGTATTGATTTGTGTTGATCGCTATGTGTGGCTGTAACAAGACCAGTGGCCTGGCTCTGCGAGGAAGAAAAATGTCGTAATACGAATGGCTCCTCACAGAGGCTCAAGAAGGTCTGTCTGGGTGCAACATAGAACTCGTATTTAAGGCACCACCACACAAAATGACGCTTTTGCCAGTTGTTTGCCCCAACCCCAAAATATTGCAACACTTTCGTCCTCTTCCTCCATTTCTCCACTCCCTCCATCCCTCCTTCCACATCTTTCGAGGTGTTGTCACCACCAAGGGGCAGCTGCCCTTTGAAGGACTAAACCTGCCTTTGTTGACATGGTAACGGTGCACGCAGACGGGCGGGGATGAGAAGGACGGAGGTGGCACACACACACACACACACACACACACACACACACACACACACACACACACACACACACACACACACACACACACACACACACACACACACACACACACACACGCACACACACACACACACACACAGGTTGGGTTTGCCTCCATCTGCGCGAGGACGTTGTCGTGGTTACCTGGGCATGTGACCGGAATGAGGATTGCTCATTATTTGCTGTGTGTACGTCGGTGATGACGGTCTTGGGTCAGTTTTGTTTTTTGTTAGAAAATGAATTCAAGCTTCCAGGATTACCTCTGCATCGGGTGTGTGTGTTTGTGAAGCGGGCCTCCTGTTGACCTTCCGCAACAAAGAGAGAGAGTGACTCATCCTGAGATGTGAGGAAAGTGACACAAGCAAAAAGAAGGAAAAGAAGAAGAAGTAGAAGAGCGCGTAGTGACGGACGTTCTCTGTCTAATTTCCGTCTTTCCGTGCGGTGGCACGCTTGGGCGCACACGCTTGGCGGCGCGCCAGGGAGCTGAGGTCCTGCAATGTGGTCTGCAGAGCTACTTGGTATTCCATCAGCGAGGGAGATTGTGAAGCAGCAGGAGGAAGATTAGATGAGCGGGGGGGGGAGACAAAATCGTGTGCAGAGCAGACTGAAGGGACTCGCTAAGTTTGGAATTTCACGTCCACTGGCTGCGTTTAGAGTTTAAACTTTTTGGGAAGCAGTCAAATTGGTCCGTCAAAATGAAGCACCTACGCTCACGTCAACCTTGGTCCTAAGCACAAAAAAGCCACAAGATGGCGCCAAATCACTGCTTTTCTATTTGACAGGGCTTAGGTGTGGGCCTAAAATAGTGACAGGAAGGTGAGCGCTTTCATTTCGCCACACATCTGCTCAGAATGACGATTCCTTTGCATGCTTGCCGTCAAGACACACAGACGGGTGACAGACATACGACTATGAGAGAAGCGTGGGAAGCCAAGGCGCTGCAAGTCTTTGGAGCCGACGCTTTGGGAAGAGCCGGCCAGCCAGCCAGCCAGCCAGCCAGTCAGCGAGCGAGAGAGCGAAAAAAAGCAGGTCAGAGAGACGAGAAAGGTAAAATATGGAAGGTGCGATATAAAAAAACGACAGGAAGTGACTTGTTATATAAGGGAAAGGGGGAGGAAGAGATGAAAGAGGAAAGGATGGTTGTGGAGCGCGGGCCAGAGTGCTGAAGGGAAGCAAAGTGGAGACGCTTTGCATGGGGAAGGTGTTCAGGGTCAGGAGGAGGGTGTGGGAGGGGGGGTGGCAGAGATGGTGATCCACGCCAGGAAAGAGTTGCAGCAGTGCAGCAGGCAGATGCGTGCGGAACCGAGATGCGGAGATCGTTATCGCGCACCGGCGCTGACTATCGATTTGCCGCCGTTGTCTTCAGCGCTGAAAGAACACCCTCCGTCCGCTTCAAAGCGGCTGTGTAAGTGAGTGTGTGCATGTGTGTGTGCGCGTGAGCATTCCTCTGGGCAATATTGAAAAAACAAGAAAAAGGCTACAATGACACTCAGCGGAGTGCAGACCTCCGTCAAGGCCAAACTGTCCAAATTTGGAGTAGCGCTGTTGAGGCTACTCGTCTGTTTTCTACTGCACAGTTAGGGCTAGACTGGCCCTCAGGCGTAGCTACCAGATGCCCGACGGGCCGCCCGTCTTTCAGGCTCCTTCAAGGTAGTGAAAAATTGAACACGTGGCCAGGCCTTCACGTTGCCAGGCGTCTGCATGAGGCGGCAACTGCTGCGCTACCTGTATGACAACATCCCGCTCTGGCGCCTGAAAAGCAGATGCTGATGTCTGGAAGGAAAACGGACGACGGCGACGCATGAGAATCGACAGACGATACATCAATCGCCCGTCACAAGTGCATGAAAGCGAGCTAAAGTTTTTGCGCTGCGGTGGCGACACACGTGAGAGTGAAAGCGGCTCTGGAAGTGAGCCACCGGAAGGCGGAGGAGAGCAAAAGAGGAGGAAGAGATCAAGGGGAAAAAGGGGGAAGACTCCATCCTTTGTTCTTTGTTGATGAAAGCAGGAATCGGAGCCGCGACTCCCACTCCCGCTTTCTCTCTCGCCGTGATGCGCCTTGATGTGTGAGAGCGAGCGAGTGAACAGAAGGAAACACACACACGCGCACGCACACACACACGTACACGACTGCCTTATTCCGCTCAACTGAGACCCAAATGACTCCTCGCTCACTAATTAAACTTTAATCTGCAATAGCGCGCAAATTACCTGCCACGCAGCTGAGCGCCAAACGACGGGGATGCGTGCAATGAGTGAGATGGGGAGGGGCGGGTGGACAGATGCATGAAAGCGAGAGAGCGAGAGGAAGGTCACACTCCACCTGCGGGAGGAAAAACGTCCTCCCTTTTCTGTTGCCGTCGCTGGCGGCGCCAAGAGAGGCGCAAGTGTTTACGTCTGCACGAGTGGCACTGGAGGACGCGTACACACAAGGACGCAGTCCGTGCGCTCCTCCATCTGCCCGACCGTGTTCCCGTCTTCCTCGCAACAGACGCAACCTCCGCCATTTTGTGCCACGCATTGGGCGGAGGGCATGGCAACATGCGGGCCACATGGCTGCTCACGGAGAACCGGTGATAATCAACCCAATTTTCTTGCATCTCCACCTTGTCCAAAATGAGTTTGGCGCGTGCGGCTAAGCCACAGGCTGCCCCGACTTCAAATTTCAAAGCTGCTTTGTTAAGCGAGACCATCAGCATGACGTGCGCGGAGTGCAACCAGCAATCGCACACCACAAATTACTATCAAGAAAATGTTTTACTTGATGTCCTCTTTAAGTCTTGGCGGCCGGTATTGGCATCCCTGAATTATTGACCAATCTTTTAATGAAGGAACTGGGCATCAGGTATGAGGTGAGCGCGCGTGCCATGACCACCTGACGGTGAGTAAAAAAATCAAAAAGAAAAAGCACAAAAAGCTCCAGGCAGCCATCGGCAAACAAAAGGCTTGGTGCTGAATATTAGCCACAGTTGGTGGGCAGGTGCAACAATCAAGGAGATGCCCGTCATGCGAGGCTGCCCTTGTGTGTGCAGAGGCTCACCACGCTTGACATGAGCAAATCTGGCGCGCAGGAGGCGACAACGCCTCGTTGTGCGATACACCCGCTAAGCGAGGCCAAAGGGAGGCGGCGCTGAGCGGGGAGCTAGGTCGGAATATGTGGCGGAAGTGCAAGCCGGCCAAAGACATGTCAGGACGGAGGCCGACGGAATATCCAGCACACAATTAACCGTTCCGTGCCACAAAGCAAAGCAACGTTGACGTCCATGACGGCAGACAAACAACGTGCGCTGACAAGGAGCGATGGCGGGGGAAATAAGGGCTGAAGCGGGCCGCTAAAGATCCAGCTCAATTCCGAGCGCCGGAGATTGCGCCGACTCTACAATGGCAGCAGAGAATAACATTGATTAATGGCGTCAAACAGGTCATATTGCAGGGAGTTACCGTGGCAACGGCAGCCCGCCAATGTCCGCCAGTGACCACCTGTCAAGTGACAAAGCAACAGGCCGTGAGACCAGAAAGAAAAAAATAGCTGCCCTTTTCATGAGTATGGAAAAAAAGCAGTTCCAAGCACATTTGTTCAAGTACGTCTTTTTTTATCCTATTCATTTGTAGTTTTGATTTTGGGTTCGTGCTCGAAAAAAAGTAGACATTCTTAAATCAGCATCAAACTTACATTTAGGGACACATCAAGCTATCTCTGATTCAAATTTGGAGTTGAGCAATCAAGTTTTCGCATGATGATGTTTAGTTTGACAGAAACAAAATAAGATTTGGATTCCATGACGATGAAGGCAACGGTGTTTTGTATCGATTATTATGTCATCAATGGTGACTACAAATAGAGAATTGTTTGGCTTTCTAGTGTGGTGACGCGTACACAACGATCTCAACAGCCACTTTCCCATCCATCCATCCATCCATCCATCCATCCATCCATCCATCCATCCATCCATCCATCCATCCATCCATCCATCCATCCATCCATCCATCCATCCATCCATCCATCCATCCATCCATCCATCCATCCATCCATCCATCCATCCATCCATCCATCCATCCATCCATCCATCCATCCATCCATCCATCCATCCATCCATCCATCCATCCATCCATCCATCCATCCATCCATCCATCCATCCACCCTTCGTTAGCTTCTGCGGACCAGGAGGCACCTAGCAACCAACGTCCAGCCAATTAGTGTCATGCCATTCCTGTTTCCATGGCAACACACCACCGTCCTCTTTAGGCACAGCCATTTAGGCGCCCGCCATGCACTCGCGGCAAAAGCATTCAGCAGCA